>NW_027513929.1:0-116330 GCF_048772815.1 Callospermophilus lateralis
CTTGTTGGTAATGATCAGTACACAAATCCCACTAGGCTCAACAAATTTTGTTCTTCTAGGTTGAAGCGTTCTTCTACAGTAGGAGTTTTTATATTTAGGTTTCCCTCTGTTCTCTCCTGTATAGATAGATGAATTTGGAACTCTAAATCCATCATGGTTTGTAATAGCTCTTTGAAACTTGACAAAATAAAGGAGTTCTCAGTTTTGTCTCTATGGTTTGTTTCCTCTTCAAGTAGCCCTAGGCACAGACTGTGGAAAAGCACTTTCATTGAGGGGGGTTGCCAAGCTTCTAAGAAATTACGAGTTTCCGAAATACCAGAAAATATTTTTTCCCCCAATCTTGATGATACTTGGTGGTAATGATCAGTACACAAATCCCACTTGGCTCACCAAATTTTGTTCTTCTAGCTTGAAGCGTTCGTCTACAGTAGTAGGTTTTATATTTAGGTTTCCCTCTGTTCTCTCCTGTATAGATAGATGAATTTGGAACTCTAAATCCAACATGGTTTGTAGTAGCTCTTTGAAACTTGACAAAATAAAGGAGTTCTCAGTTTTGTCTCTATGGTTTGTTTCCTCTTCAAGTAGCCCTAGGCACCGAATGTGGAAAAGCACTTTCATTGAGAGTGGTTGCCAAGCTTCTAAGAAATTACAAGTTTCCGAAACACCAGCAAATATTTTCTCACCCAATCTTGATGATACTTGGTGGTAATGATCAGTACACAAATCCCACTTGGCTCACCAAATTTTGTTCTTCTAGGTTGAAGCGTTCGTCTACAGTAGCAGTTTTTATATTTAGGTGTCACTCTGTTCTCTCATATATAGATAGATGAATTTGGAACTCTAAATACAACATGGTTTGTAGTACCTCTTTGAAACTTGACAAAATAAAGGAATTCTGAGTTTTGTCTCTATGGTTTGTTTCCTCTTCAAGTAGCCCTAGGCACAGACTGTGGAAAACCACTTTCATTGAGAGGGGTTGCCAAGCTTCTAAGAAATAACGAGTTTCCGAAATACCAGCAAATATTTTTTCACCCAATCTTGATGATACTTGGTGGTAATGATCAGTACACAAATCCCACTTGGCTCACCAAATTTTGTTCTTCTAGGTTGAAGCGTTCGTCTACAGTAGCAGTTTTTATATTTAGGTTTCTCACTATCTCTCCTATATAGATAGATGAATTTGGAACTCTAAATCCAACATGGATTGTAGTAGCTCTTTGAAACTTGACAAAATAAAGGAGTTCTCAGTTTTGTCTCTATGGTTTGTTTCCTCTTCAAGTAGCCCAAGGCACAGACTGTGTAAGCACTTTCATTGAGATGGGTTGCCAAGCTTCTAAGAAATAACGAGTTTCAAAAATATCTTCGCATATTTTTTCACCCAATCTTGATGATACTTGGTGGTAATGATCAGTACAAAATTCCCACTTGGCTCACCAAACTTTGTTCTTCTAGGATGAAGCGTTCGTCTACAGTAGCAGTTTTTATATTTAGGTTTCTCTCTGTTCTCTCCTGTATAGATAGATGAATTTGGAACACTAAATCCCACATGGTTTGTAGTAGCTCTTTGAAACTTGACAAAATAAAAGAGTTCTCAGGTTTGTCTCTATGGATTGTTTCCTCTTCAATTAGCCCTAGGCACACACTGTGTAAAAGAACTTTCATTGAGAGGGGTTGCCAAGCTTCTAAGAAATAAAGAGTTTCCGAAATACCAGCAAATATTTTTTCACCCAATCTTGATGATACTTGTTGCTAATGATCAGTACACAAATCCCACTTGGCTCACCAAATTTTGTTCTTCTAGGTTGAAGCATTCATATACAGTAGCAGTTTTTATATTTAGGTATCCCTCTGTTCTCTCCTATATAGATAGATGAATTTGGAACTCTAAATCCAACAAGGTTTGTAGTAGCTCTTTGAAACTTGACAAAATAAAGGAGTTCTCAGTTTGGTCTCTATGGTTTCTTTCCTCTTCAAGTAGCCCTAGGCACAGACTGTGGAAAAGCACTTTCATTGAGAGGGGTTGCCAAGCTTCTAAGAAATAACGAGTTTCCAAAATACCAGCAAATATTTTTTCACCCAATCTTGATGATACTTGGTGGTAATGATCAGTACACAAATCCCAATTGGCTCACCAAATTTTGTTCTTCTAGTTTGAAGCTTTCGTCTACAGTAGCAGTTTTCATATTAGGTTTCCCTCTGTTCTGTCCTATATAGATAGATGAATTTGGAACTCTAAATCCAACATGGTTTGTAGTAGCTCTTTGAAACTTGACAAAATAAAGGAGTTCTCAGTTTTGTCTCTATGGTTTCTTTCTTCTTCAAGTAGCCCTAGGCACAGACTGTGGAAAGCACTTTCATTGAGATGGGTTGCCATGCTTCTAAGAAATAAAGAGTTTCCGAAATAGAAGCAAATATTTTTTCACCCAATCTTGATTATACTTGTTGCTAATGATCAGTACACAAATACCACTTGGCTCACCAAATTTTGTTCTTCTAGGTTGAAGCGTTCGTCTACAGTAGCAGTTTTTAAATTTAGGTTTCCCTCTGTTCTCTCCTATATAGATAGATGAATTTGGAACTCTAAATCCAACATGGTTTATAGTAGCTCTTTGAAACTTGACAAAATAAAGGAGTTCTCAGGTTTGTCTCTATGGTTTGTTTCCTCTTCAGTAGCCCTAGCCACAGACTGTGGAAAAGCACTTTCATTGAGAGGGGTTGCCAAGCTTCTAAGAAATAACGAGTTTCAAAAATATCTTCACATATTTTTTCACCCAATCTTGATGATACTTGGTGGTAATGATCAGTACAAAATAGCCACTTGGCTCACCAAATTTTGTTCTTCTAGGATGAAGCGTTCGTCTACAGTAGCAGTTTTTATATTTAGGGTTCCCTCTGTTCTCTCCTGTATAGATAGATGAATTTGGAACTCTAAATCCAACATGGATTGTAGTAGCTCTTTGAAACTTGACAAAATAAAGGGGTTCTCAGTTTTGTCTCTATGGTTTGTTTCCTCTTCAAGTAGCCCTAGGCACAGACTGTGGAAAAGCAATTTCATTTTGAGTGGTTGCCAAGCTTCTAAGAAATTACAAGTTTCCGAAACACCAGCAAATATTTTTTCACTTAATCTTGATGATACTTGGTGGTAATGATCAGTACACAAATCCCACTTGGCTCACCAAATTTTGTTCTTCTAAGTTGAAGCGTTCGTCTACCGTAGCAGTTTTTATATTTAGGTTTCTCTCTGTTCTCTCCTATATAGATAGATGAATTTGGAACTCTAAATCCAACATGGATTGTAGTAGCTCTTGGAAACTTGTCAAAATAAAGGAGATCTCAGTTTTGTCTCTATGTTTTCTTTCCTCTTCAAGTAGCCCTAGGCACAGACTGTGGAAAAGCACTCTCATTGAGAGGGGTTGCCAAGCTTCTAAGAAATAACGAGTTTCCGAAATACCAGCAAATATTTTTTCACCCAATCTTGATGATACTTGGTGGTAATGATCAGTACACAAATCCCACTTGGCTCACCAAATTTTGTTCTTCTAGTTTGAAGCTTTCGTCTACAGTAGCAGTTTTTATATTTAGGTTTCCCTCTATTCTCTCCTATATAGATAGATGAATTTGGAACTCTAAATCCAACATGGTTTGTAGTAGCTCTTTGAAACTTGACAAAATAAAGGAGTTCTCAGTTTTGTCTCTATGGTTTGTTTCCTCTTCAAGTAGCCCCAGGCACAGACTGTGGAAAGCACTTTCATTGAGATGGGTTGCCAAGCTTCTAAGAAATAACGAGTTTCTAAAATACCAGCAAATATTTTTTCTCCCAATCTTGATGATACTTGGTGGTAATGATCAGTACACAAATCCCACTTGGCTCACCAAATTTTGTTCTTCTATGTTGAAGCATTCGTCTACAATAGCAGTTTTCATATTAGTTTTCCCTCTGTTCTCTCCTATATAGATAGATGAATTTGGAACTCTAAATCCAACATGGTTTATAGTAGCTCTTTGAAACTTGACAAAATAAAGGAGTTCTCAGGTTTGTCTCTATGGTTTGTTTCCTCTTCAGTAGCCCTAGCCACAGACTGTTGAAAAGCACTTTCATTGAGAGGGGTTGCCAAGCTTCTAAGAAATAACGAGTTTCCGAAATACCAGCAAATATTTTTTCACCCAATCTTGATGATACTTTGTGGTAATGATCAGTACACAAATCCCACTTGGCTCACCAAATTTTGTTCTTCTAGGTTGAAGCGTTCGTCTACAGTAGCAGTTTTTATATTTAGGTGTCACTCTGTTCTCTCATATATAGATAGATGAATTTGGAACTCTAAACACAACATGGTTTGTAGTAGCTCTTTGAAACTTGACAAAATAAAGGAATTCTGAGTTTTGCCTCTATGGTTTGTTTCCTCTTCAAGTAGCCCTAGGCACAGACTGTGGAAAACCACTTTCATTGAGAGGGGTTGCCAAGCTTCTAAGAAATAACGAGTTTCCGAAATACCAGAAAATATTTTTTCACCCAATCTTGATGATACTTGGTGGTAATGATCAGTACACAAATCCCACTTGGTTCACCAAATTTTGTTCTTCTAGGTTGAAGCGTTCGTCTACTGTAGCAGTTTTTATATTTAGGTTTCTCTCTTTCTAACCTATATAGATAGATGAATTTGGAACTCTAAATCCAACATGGATTGTAGTAGCTCTTTGAAACTTGACAAAATAAAGGAGTTCTCAGTTTTGTCTATATGGTTTGTTTCCTCTTCAAGTAGCCCAAGGCACAGACTGTGTAAGCACTTTCATTGAGATGGGTTGCCAAGCTTCTAAGAAATAACGAGTTTCAAAAATATCTTCACATATTTTTTCACCCAATCTTGATGATACTTGGAGGTAATGATCAGTACAAAATTCCCACTTGGCTCACCAAATTTTGTTCTTCTAGGATGAAGCGTTCGTCTACAGTAGCAGTTTTTATATTTAGGTTTCCCTCTGTTCTCTCCTGTATAGATAGATGAATTTGGAACTCTAAATCCCACATGGTTTGTAGTAGCTCTTTGAAACTTGACAAAATAAAGGAGTTCTCAGTTTTGTCTCTATGGATTGTTTCCTCTTCAATTAGCCCTAGGCACACACTGTGGAAAAGAACTTTCATTGAGAGGGGTTGCCAAGCTTCTAAGAAATAACGAGTTTCCGAAATACCAGCAAATATTTTTTTACCCAATCTTGATGATACTTGGTGGTAATGATCAGTACACAAATCCCACTTGGCTCACCAAATTTTGTTCTTCTATGTTGAAGCGTTCGTCTACAGTAGCAGTTTTTATATTTAGGTTTCACTCTGTTCTCTCATATATAGATAGATGAATTTGGAACTCTAAATCCAACATGGTTTGTAGTAGCTCTTTGAAACTTGAAAAAATAAAGGAGTTCTCAGTTTTGTCTCTATGGTTTGTTTCCTCTTCAAGTAGCCCTAGGCACAGACTGTGGAAAACCACTTTCATTTAGAGGGGTTGCCAAGCTTCTAAGAAATAACGAGTTTCCGAAATACCAGCAAATATTTTTTCACCCAATCTTGATGATACTTGGTGGTAATGATCAGGACACAAATCCCACTTGGCTCACCAAATTTTGTTCTTCTAGGTTGAAGCGTTCGTCTACAGTATCAGTTTTTATATTTAGGTTTCTCTCTTTCTCTCCTATATAGATAGATGAATTTGGAACTCTAAATCCAACATGGATTGTAGTAGCTCTTTGAAAATTGACAAAATAAAGGAGTTCTCAGTTTTGTCTCTATGGTTTGTTTCCTCTTCAAGTAGCCCAAGGCACAGACTGTGTAAGCACTTTCATTGAGATGGGTTGCCAAGCTTCTAAGAAATATCGAGTTTCAAAAATATCTTCACATATTTTTTCACCCAATCTTGATGATACTTGGTGGTAATGATCAGTACAAAATTCCCACTTGGCTCACCAAATTTTGTTCTTCTAGGATGAAGCGTTCGTCTACAGTAGCAGTTTTTATATTTAGGGTTCCCTCTGTTCTCTCTTGTATAGATAGATGAATTTGGAACTCTAAATCCAACATGGATTTTAGTAGCTCTTTGAAACTTGACAAAATAAAGGGGTTCTCAGTTTTGTCTCTATGGTTTGTTTCCTCTTCAAGTAGCCCTAGGCACAGACTGTGGAAAAGCAATTTCATTTTGAGTGGTTGCCAAGCTTCTAAGAAATTACAAGTTTCCGAAACAGCAGCAAATATTTTTTCACTTAATCTTGATGATACTTGGTGGTAATGATCAGTACACAAATCCCACTTGGCTCACCAAATTTTGTTCTTCTAAGTTGAAGCGTTCGTCTACCGTAGCAGTTTTTATATTTAGGTTTCTCTCTGTTCTCTCCTATATAGATAGATGAATTTGGAACTCTAAATCCAACATGGATTGTAGTAGCTCTAGGAAACTTGACAAAATAAAGGAGATCTCAGTTTTGTCTCTATGTTTTCTTTCCTCTTCAAGTAGCCCTAGGCACAGACTGTGGAAAAGCACTTTCATTGAGAGGGGTTGCCAAGCTTCTAAGAAATAACGAGTTTCCGAAATACCAGCAAATATTTTTTCACCCAATCTTGATGATACTTGGTGGTAATGATCAGTACACAAATCCCACTTGGCTCACCAAATTTTGTTCTTCTAGTTTGAAGCTTTCGTCTACAGTAGCAGTTTTTATATTTAGGTTTCCCTCTATTCTCTCCTATATAGATAGATGAATTTGGAACTCTAAATCCAACATGGTTTGTAGTAGCTTTTTGAAACTTGACAAAATAAAGGAGTTCTCAGTTTTGTCTCTATGGTTTGTTTCCTCTTCAAGTAGCCCCAGGCACAGACTGTGGAAAGCACTTTCATTGAGATGGGTTGCCAAGCTTCTAAGAAATAACGAGTTTCTAAAATACGAGCAAATATTTTTTCTCCCAATCTTGATGATACTTGGTGGTAATGATCAGTACACAAATCCCACTTGGCTCACCAAATTTTGTTCTTCTAGGTTGAAGCATTCGTCTACAATAGCAGTTTTCATATTAGTTTTCCCTCTGTTCTCTCCTATATAGATAGATGAATTTGGAACTCTAAATCCAACATGATTTATAGTAGCTCTTTGAAACTTGACAAAATAAAGGAGTTCTCAGGTTTGTCTCTATGGTTTGTTTCCTCTTCAGTAGCCCTTGCCACAGACTGTGGAAAAGCACTTTCATTGAGAGGGGTTGCCAAGCTTCTAAGAAATAACGAGTTTCCGAAATACCAGGAAATATTTTTTCACCCAATCTTGATGATACTTTGTGGTAATGATCAGTACACAAATCCCACTTGGCTCACCAAATTTTGTTCTTCTAGGTTGAAGCGTTCGTCTACAGTAGCAGTTTTTATATTTAGGTGTCACTCTGTTCTCTCATATATAGATAGAGGAATTTGGAACTCTAAACACAACATGGTTTGTAGTAGCTCTTTGAAACTTGACAAAATAAAGGAATTCTGAGTTTTGTCTCTATGGTTTGTTTCCTCTTCAAGTAGCCCTAGGCCCAGACTGTGGAAAACCACTTTCATTGAGAGGGGTTGCCAAGCTTCTAAGAAATAACGAGTTTCCGAAATACCAGCAAATATTTTTTCACCCAATCTTGATGATACTTGGTGGTAATGATCAGTACACAAATCCCACTTGGCTCACCAAATTTTGTTCTTCTAGGTTGAAGCGTTCGTCTACAGTAGCAGTTTTTATATTTAGGTTTCTCTCTTTCTCTCCTATATAGATAGATGAATTTGGAACTCTAAATCCAACATGGATTGTAGTAGCTCTTTGAAACTTGACAAAATAAAGGAGTTCTCAGTTTTGTCTCTATGGTTTGTTTCCTCTTCAAGTAGCCCAAGGCACAGACTGTGTAAGCACTTTCATTGAGATGGGTTGCCAAGCTTCTAAGAAATAACGAGTTTCAAAAATATCTTCACATATTTTTTCACCCAATCTTGATGATACTTGGTGGTAATGATGAGTACAAAATTCCCACTTGGCTCACCAAATTTTGTTCTTCTAGGATGAAGCGTTCGTCTACAGTAGCAGTTTTTATATTTAGGGTTCCCTCTGTTCTCTCCTGTATAGATAGATGAATTTGGAACTCTAAATCCAACATGGATTGTAGTAGCTCTTTGAAACTTCACAAAATAAAGGGGTTCTCAGTTTTGTCTCTATGGTTTGTTTCCTCTTCAAGTAGCCCTAGGCACAGACTGTGGAACAGCAATTTCATTTTGAGTGGTTGCCAAGCTTCTAAGAAATTACAAGTTTCCGAAACACCAGCAAATATTTTTTCACTTAATCTTGATGATACTTGGTGGTAATGATCAGTACACAAATCTCACTTGGCTCACCAAATTTTGTTCTTCTAAGTTGAAGCGTTCGTCTACCGTAGCAGTTTTTATATTTAGGTTTCTCTCTGTTCTCTCCTATATAGATAGATGAATTTGGAACTCTAAATCCAACATGGTTTATAGTAGTTCTTTGAAACTTGACAAAATAAAGGAGTTCTCAGGTTTGTCTCTATGGTTTGTTTCCTCTTCAGTAGCCCTAGCCACAGACTGTGGAAAAGGACTTTCATTGAGAGGGGTTGCCAAGCTTCTAAGAAATAACGAGTTTCCGAAATACCAGCAAATATTTTTTCACCCAATCTTGATGATACTTGGTGGTAATGATCAGTACACAAATCCCACTTGGCTCACCAAATTTTGTTCTTCTAGGTTGAAGCGTTCGTCTACAGTAGCAGTTTTTATATTTAGGTTTCACTCTGTTCTCTCATATATAAATAGATGAATTTGGAACTCGAAATCCCACATGGTTTGTAGTAGCTCTTTGAAACTTGACAAAATAAAGGAGTTCTCAGTTTTGTCTCTATGGTTTGTTTCCTCTTCAAGTAGCCCTAGGCACAGACTGTGGAAAAGCACTTTCATTGAGAGGGGTTGCCAAGCTTCTAGAAAATTACAAGTTTCCAAAACACCAGCAAATATTTTTTCACCCAATCTTGATGATACTTGGTGGAAATGAACAGTACACAAATCCCACTTGGCTCACCAAATTTTGTTCTTCTAGGTTGAAGCGTTCGTCTACAGTAGCAGTTTTTATATTTTGGTTTCCCTCTGTTCTCTAATGTATAGATAGATGAATTTGGGACTCTAAATCCAACATGGTTTGTAGTAGCTCTTTGAAACTTGACAAAATAAAGGAATTCTCAGTTTTGTCTCTATGGTTTCTTTCCTCTTCAAGTAGCCCTAGTCACAGACTGTGGAAAAGCACTTTCATTGAGAGGGGTTGCCAAGCTTCTAAGAAATTACGAGTTTCCGAAATACCAGCAAATATTTTTTCACCCAATCTTGATGATACTTGGTGGTAATGATCAGTACACAAATCCAACTTGGCTCACCAAATTTTGTTCTTCTAGGTTGAAGCGTTCGTCTACAGTAGCAGTTTTTATATTTAGGTTTCCCTCTGTTCTCTCCTGTATAGATAGATGAATTTGGAACTCTAAATCCAACAGGGTTTGTAGTAGCTCTTTGAATCTTGACAAAATAAAGAAGTTCTGTGTTTTGTCTCTATGGTTTGTTTCCTCTTCAAGTAGCCCTAGGCAAAGACTGTGGAAAAGCACTTTCATTGAGAGGAGTTGCCAAGCTTCTAAGAAATAACGAGTTTCCGAAATACCAGCAAATATTTTTTCACCCAATTGATGATACTTGGTGGTAATGATGAGTACACAGATCCCAATTGGCTCACCAAATTTTGTTCTTCTAGGTTGAAGCGTTTGTCTACAGTAGCAGTTTTTATATTAAGTTTCACTCTGTGCTCTCATATATAGATAGATGAATTTGGAACTCTAAATCCAACATGGATTGTAGTAGCTCTTTGAAACTTGACAAAATAAAGGAGTTCTCAGTTTTGTCTCTATGGTTTGTTTCCTCTTCAAGTAGCCCTAGGCACAGACTGTGGAAAAGCACATTCATTGAGATGGGTTGCCAAGCTTCTATGCAATAACGAGTTTCCAAAATACCAGCAAATATTTTTTCACCCAATCTTGATGATACTTGGTGGTAATGATAAGTACACAAAACCCACTTGGCTCACCCAATTTTGTTCTTCTACGTTGAAGCGTTCGTCTACAGGAGCAGTTTTTATATTTAGGTTTCACTCTGTTCTCTGATATATAGATAGATGAATTTCGAACTCTAAATCCAACATGGTTTGTAGTAGCTCTTTGAAACTTGACAAAATAAACTAGTTCTTAGTTTTGTCTCTATGGTTTGTTTCCTCTTCAAGTAGCTCTAGGCACAGACTGTGGAAAAGCACTTACATTGAGAGGGGTTGCCAAGCTTCTAAGAAATAACGAGTTTCCGAAATACCAGCAAATATTTTTTCACCCAATTTTGATGATACTTGGTGTTAATGATCAGTACACAAATCCCACTTGGCTCACCAAATTTTGTTCTTCTAGGTTGAAGCGTTCGTCTACAGTAGCAGTTTTTATATTTAGGTTTCACTCTGTTCTCTCATATATAGATAGATGAATTTGGAACTCTAAATCCAACATGGTTTGTAGTAGCTCTTTGAAACTTGACAAAATAAAGGAGTTCTCAGTTTTGTCTCTATGTTTTCTTTCCTCTTCAAGTAGCCCTAGGCACAGACTGTGGAAAAGCACTTTCATTGAGAGGGGTTGCCAAGCTTCTAAGAAATAACGAGTTTCCGAAATACCAGCAAATATTTTTTCACCCAATTTTGATGATACTTCGTGGTAATGATCAGTACACAAATCCCACTTGGCTCACCAAATTTTGTTCTTCTAGGTTGAAGCGTTCGTCTACAGTAGCAGTTTTTATATTTAGGTTTCACTCTGTTCTCTCATATATAGATAGATGAATTTGGAACTCTAAATCCAACATGGTTTGTAGTAGCTCTTTGAAACTTGACAAAATAAAGGAGTTCTCAGTTTTGTCTCTATGGTTTCTTTCCTCTTCAAGTAGCACTAGTCACAGACTGTGGAAAAGCACTTTCATTGAGAGTGGTTGCCAATCTTCTAAGAAATTACGAGTTTCCGAAATAGCAGCAAATATTTTTTCACCCAATCTTGATGATACTTGGTGGTAATGATCAGTACACAAATCCCACTTGGCTCACCAATTTTTGTTCTTCTGGGTTGAAGCGTTCGTCTACAGTAGCAGTTTTTATATTTAGGTTTCCCTCGGTTCTCTCCTGTATAGATAGATGAATTTGGAACCCTAATCCAACATGGTGTGTAGTAGCTCTTTGAATCTTGACAAAATAAAGAATTCTGAGTTTTATCTCTATGGTTTGTTTCCTCTTCAAGAAGCCCTAGGCACAGACTGTGGAAAAGCACTTTCAATGAGAGGGGTTGCCAAGCTTCTAAGAAATAACGAGTTTCCGAAATACCAGCAAATATTTTTTCACCCAATCTTGATGATACTTGGTGGTAATGATGAGAACACAGATCCCACTTGGCTCACCAAATTTTGTTCTTCTAGGTTGAAGCGTTCGTCTACAGTAGCAGTTTTTATATTTAGGTTTCTCTCTGTTCTCTCCTACATAGATAGATGAATTTGGAACTCTAAATCCAACATGGATTGTAGTAGCTCTTTGAAACTTGACAAAATAAAGGAGTTCTCAGTTTTGTCTCTATGGTTTGTTTCCTCTTCAAGTAGCCCTAGGCACAGACTGTGGAAGCACTTTCATTGAGATGGGTTGCCAAGCTTCTAAGAAATAACGAGTTTCCAAAATACCAGCAAATATTTTTTCACCCAATCTTGATGACACTTGGTGGTAATGATCAGTACCCAAATCCCACTTGGCTCACCCAATTTTGTTCTTCTACGTTGAAGCATTCGTCTACAGGAGCAGTTTATATATTTAGGTTTCACTCTGTTCTCTCATATATAGATAGATGAATTTGGAACTCTAAATCCAACATGGTTTGTAGTAGCTCTTTGAAACTTGACAAAATAAAGGAGTTCTCAGTTTTGTCTCTATGGTTTCTTTCCTCTTCAAGTAGCCCTAGTCACAGACTGTGGAAAAGCACTTTCATTGAGAGTGGTTGCCAAGCTTCTAAGAAATTACGAGTTTCCGAAATATCAGCAAATATTTTTTCACCCAATCTTGACGATACTTGGTGGTAATGATCAGTACACAAATCCCACTTGGCTCACCAAATTTTGTTCTTCTAGGTTGAAGCGTTCGACTACAGTAGCAGTTTTTATATTTAGGTTTCTCTATTTCTCTCCTATATAAATAGATGAATTTGGAACTCTAAATCCAACATGGTTTGTAGTAGCTCTTTGAAACTTGACAAAATAAAGGAGTTCTCAGTTTTGTCTCTATGGTTTGTTTCATCTTCAAGTAGCCCAAGGCACAGACTGTGTAAGCACTTTCATTGAGATGGGTTGCCAAGCTTCTAAGAAATAACGAGTTTCAAAAATATCTTCACATATTTTTTCACCCAATCTTGATGATACTTGGTGGTAATGATCAGTACAAAATTCCGACTTGGCTCACCAAATTTTGTTCTTCTAGGATGAAGCGTTCGTCTACAGTAGCAGTTTTTATATTTAGGTTTCCCTCTGTTCTCTCCTGTATAGATAGATGAATTTGGAACTCTAAATCCAACATGGATTGTAGTAGATCTTTGAAACTTGACAAAATAAAGGGGTTCTCAGTTTTGTCTCTATGGTTTGTTTCCTCTTCAAGTAGCCCTAGGCACAGACTGTGGAAAAGCAATTTCATTTTGAGTGGTTGCCAAGCTTCTAAGAAATTACAAGTTTCCGAAACACCAGCAAATATTTTTTCACTTAATCTTGATGATACTTGGTGGTAATGATCAGTACACAAATCCCACTTGGCTCACCAAATTTTGTTCTTCTAAGTTGAAGCGTTCGTCTACCGTAGCAGTTTTTATATTTAGGTTTCTCTCTGTTCTCTCATATATAGATAGATGAATTTGGAAGTCTAAATCCAACATGGATTGTAGTAGCTCTTGGAAACTTGACAAAATAAAGGAGATCTCAGTTTTGTCTCTATGTTTTCTTTCCTCTTCAAGTAGCCCTAGGCACAGACTGTGGAAAAGCACTTTCATTGAGAGGGGTTGCCAAGCTTCTAAGAAATAACGAGTTTCCGAAATACGAGCAAATATTTTTTCACCCAATCTTGATGATACTTGGTGGTAATGATCAGTACACAAATCCCACTTGGTTCACCAAATTTTGTTCTTCTAGTTTGAAGCTTTCGTCTACAGTAGCAGTTTTTATATTTAGGTTTCCCTCTGTTCTCTCCTATATAGATAGATGAATTTTTAACTCTAAATCCAACATGGTTTGTAGTAGCTCTTTGAAACTTGACAAAATAAAGGAGTTCTCAGTTTTGTCTCTATGGTTTGTTTCCTCTTCAAGTAGCCCCAGGCACAGACTGTGGAAAGCACTTTCATTGAGATGGGTTGCCAAGCTTCTAAGAAATAACGAGTTTCTAAAATACCAGCAAATATTTTTTCTCCCAATCTTGATGATACTTTGTGGTAATTATCAGTACACAAATCCCACTTGGCTCAAAAAATTTTGTTCTTCTAGGTTGAAGCATTCGTCTACAATAGCAGTTTTCATATTAGTTTTCTCTCTGTTCTCTCCTATATAGATAGATGAATTTGGAACTCTAAATCCAACATGTTTTACAGTAGCTCTTTGAAACTTGACAAAATAAAGGAGTTCTCAGGTTTGTCTCTATGGTTTGTTTCCTCTTCAGTAGCCCTAGCCACAGACTGTGGAAAAGCACTTTCATTGAGAGGGGTTGCCAAGCTTCTAAGAAATAACGAGTTTCTTAAATACCAGCAAATATTTTTTCACCCAATCTTGATGATACTTGGTGGTAATGATCAGTACAAAATTCCCACTTGGCTCACCAAATTTTGTTCTTCTAGGATGAAGAGTTCGTCTACAGTAGCAGTTTTTATATTTAGGGTTCCCTCTGTTCTCTCTTGTATAGATAGATGAATTTGGAACTCTAAATCCAACATGGATTTTAGTAGCTCTTTGAAACTTGACAAAATAAAGGGGTTCTCAGTTTTGTCTCTATGGTTTGTTTCCTCTTCAAGTAGCCCTAGGCACAGACTGTGGAAAAGCAATTTCATTTTGAGTGGTTGCCAAGCTTCTAAGAAATTACAAGTTTCCGAAACAGCAGCAAATATTTTTTCACTTAATCTTGATGATACTTGGTGGTAATGATCAGTACACAAATCCCACTTGGCTCACCAAATTTTGTTCTTCTAAGTTGAAGCGTTCGTCTACCGTAGCAGTTTTTATATTTAGGTTTCTCTCTGTTCTCTCCTATATAGATAGATGAATTTGGAACTCTAAATCCAACATGGATTGTAGTAGCTCTAGGAAACTTGACAAAATAAAGGAGATCTCAGTTTTGTCTCTATGTTTTCTTTCCTCTTCAAGTAGCCCTAGGCACAGACTGTGGAAAAGCACTTTCATTGAGAGGGGTTGCCAAGCTTCTAAGAAATAACGAGTTTCCGAAATACCAGCAAATATTTTTTCACCCAATCTTGATGATACTTGGTGGTAATGATCAGTACACAAATCCCACTTGGCTCACCAAATTTTGTTCTTCTAGTTTGAAGCTTTCGTCTACAGTAGCAGTTTTTATATTTAGGTTTCCCTCTATTCTCTCCTATATAGATAGATGAATTTGGAACTCTAAATCCAACATGGTTTGTAGTAGCTTTTTGAAACTTGACAAAATAAAGGAGTTCTCAGTTTTGTCTCTATGGTTTGTTTCCTCTTCAAGTAGCCCCAGGCACAGACTGTGGAAAGCACTTTCATTGAGATGGGTTGCCAAGCTTCTAAGAAATAACGAGTTTCTAAAATACGAGCAAATATTTTTTCTCCCAATCTTGATGATACTTGGTGGTAATGATCAGTACACAAATCCCACTTGGCTCACCAAATTTTGTTCTTCTAGGTTGAAGCATTCGTCTACAATAGCAGTTTTCATATTAGTTTTCCCTCTGTTCTCTCCTATATAGATAGATGAATTTGGAACTCTAAATCCAACATGATTTATAGTAGCTCTTTGAAACTTGACAAAATAAAGGAGTTCTCAGGTTTGTCTCTATGGTTTGTTTCCTCTTCAGTAGCCCTTGCCACAGACTGTGGAAAAGCACTTTCATTGAGAGGGGTTGCCAAGCTTCTAAGAAATAACGAGTTTCCGAAATACCAGGAAATATTTTTTCACCCAATCTTGATGATACTTTGTGGTAATGATCAGTACACAAATCCCACTTGGCTCACCAAATTTTGTTCTTCTAGGTTGAAGCGTTCGTCTACAGTAGCAGTTTTTATATTTAGGTGTCACTCTGTTCTCTCATATATAGATAGAGGAATTTGGAACTCTAAACACAACATGGTTTGTAGTAGCTCTTTGAAACTTGACAAAATAAAGGAATTCTGAGTTTTGTCTCTATGGTTTGTTTCCTCTTCAAGTAGCCCTAGGCCCAGACTGTGGAAAACCACTTTCATTGAGAGGGGTTGCCAAGCTTCTAAGAAATAACGAGTTTCCGAAATACCAGCAAATATTTTTTCACCCAATCTTGATGATACTTGGTGGTAATGATCAGTACACAAATCCCACTTGGCTCACCAAATTTTGTTCTTCTAGGTTGAAGCGTTCGTCTACAGTAGCAGTTTTTATATTTAGGTTTCTCTCTTTCTCTCCTATATAGATAGATGAATTTGGAACTCTAAATCCAACATGGATTGTAGTAGCTCTTTGAAACTTGACAAAATAAAGGAGTTCTCAGTTTTGTCTCTATGGTTTGTTTCCTCTTCAAGTAGCCCAAGGCACAGACTGTGTAAGCACTTTCATTGAGATGGGTTGCCAAGCTTCTAAGAAATAACGAGTTTCAAAAATATCTTCACATATTTTTTCACCCAATCTTGATGATACTTGGTGGTAATGATGAGTACAAAATTCCCACTTGGCTCACCAAATTTTGTTCTTCTAGGATGAAGCGTTCGTCTACAGTAGCAGTTTTTATATTTAGGGTTCCCTCTGTTCTCTCCTGTATAGATAGATGAATTTGGAACTCTAAATCCAACATGGATTGTAGTAGCTCTTTGAAACTTCACAAAATAAAGGGGTTCTCAGTTTTGTCTCTATGGTTTGTTTCCTCTTCAAGTAGCCCTAGGCACAGACTGTGGAACAGCAATTTCATTTTGAGTGGTTGCCAAGCTTCTAAGAAATTACAAGTTTCCGAAACACCAGCAAATATTTTTTCACTTAATCTTGATGATACTTGGTGGTAATGATCAGTACACAAATCTCACTTGGCTCACCAAATTTTGTTCTTCTAAGTTGAAGCGTTCGTCTACCGTAGCAGTTTTTATATTTAGGTTTCTCTCTGTTCTCTCCTATATAGATAGATGAATTTGAAACTCTAAATCCAACATGGTTTATAGTAGTTCTTTGAAACTTGACAAAATAAAGGAGTTCTCAGGTTTGTCTCTATGGTTTGTTTCCTCTTCAGTAGCCCTAGCCACAGACTGTGGAAAAGGACTTTCATTGAGAGGGGTTGCCAAGCTTCTAAGAAATAACGAGTTTCCGAAATACCAGCAAATATTTTTTCACCCAATCTTGATGATACTTGGTGGTAATGATCAGTACACAAATCCCACTTGGCTCACCAAATTTTGTTCTTCTAGGTTGAAGCGTTCGTCTACAGTAGCAGTTTTTATATTTAGGTTTCACTCTGTTCTCTCATATATAAATAGATGAATTTGGAACTCGAAATCCCACATGGTTTGTAGTAGCTCTTTGAAACTTGACAAAATAAAGGAGTTCTCAGTTTTGTCTCTATGGTTTGTTTCCTCTTCAAGTAGCCCTAGGCACAGACTGTGGAAAAGCACTTTCATTGAGAGGGGTTGCCAAGCTTCTAGAAAATTACAAGTTTCCAAAACACCAGCAAATATTTTTTCACCCAATCTTGATGATACTTGGTGGAAATGAACAGTACACAAATCCCACTTGGCTCACCAAATTTTGTTCTTCTAGGTTGAAGCGTTCGTCTACAGTAGCAGTTTTTATATTTTGGTTTCCCTCTGTTCTCTAATGTATAGATAGATGAATTTGGGACTCTAAATCCAACATGGTTTGTAGTAGCTCTTTGAAACTTGACAAAATAAAGGAATTCTCAGTTTTGTCTCTATGGTTTCTTTCCTCTTCAAGTAGCCCTAGTCACAGACTGTGGAAAAGCACTTTCATTGAGAGGGGTTGCCAAGCTTCTAAGAAATTACGAGTTTCCGAAATACCAGCAAATATTTTTTCACCCAATCTTGATGATACTTGGTGGTAATGATCAGTACACAAATCCAACTTGGCTCACCAAATTTTGTTCTTCTAGGTTGAAGCGTTCGTCTACAGTAGCAGTTTTTATATTTAGGTTTCCCTCTGTTCTCTCCTGTATAGATAGATGAATTTGGAACTCTAAATCCAACAGGGTTTGTAGTAGCTCTTTGAATCTTGACAAAATAAAGAAGTTCTGTGTTTTGTCTCTATGGTTTGTTTCCTCTTCAAGTAGCCCTAGGCAAAGACTGTGGAAAAGCACTTTCATTGAGAGGAGTTGCCAAGCTTCTAAGAAATAACGAGTTTCCGAAATACCAGCAAATATTTTTTCACCCAATTGATGATACTTGGTGGTAATGATGAGTACACAGATCCCAATTGGCTCACCAAATTTTGTTCTTCTAGGTTGAAGCGTTTGTCTACAGTAGCAGTTTTTATATTAAGTTTCACTCTGTGCTCTCATATATAGATAGATGAATTTGGAACTCTAAATCCAACATGGATTGTAGTAGCTCTTTGAAACTTGACAAAATAAAGGAGTTCTCAGTTTTGTCTCTATGGTTTGTTTCCTCTTCAAGTAGCCCTAGGCACAGACTGTGGAAAAGCACATTCATTGAGATGGGTTGCCAAGCTTCTATGCAATAACGAGTTTCCAAAATACCAGCAAATATTTTTTCACCCAATCTTGATGATACTTGGTGGTAATGATAAGTACACAAAACCCACTTGGCTCACCCAATTTTGTTCTTCTACGTTGAAGCGTTCGTCTACAGGAGCAGTTTTTATATTTAGGTTTCACTCTGTTCTCTGATATATAGATAGATGAATTTCGAACTCTAAATCCAACATGGTTTGTAGTAGCTCTTTGAAACTTGACAAAATAAACTAGTTCTTAGTTTTGTCTCTATGGTTTGTTTCCTCTTCAAGTAGCTCTAGGCACAGACTGTGGAAAAGCACTTACATTGAGAGGGGTTGCCAAGCTTCTAAGAAATAACGAGTTTCCGAAATACCAGCAAATATTTTTTCACCCAATTTTGATGATACTTGGTGTTAATGATCAGTACACAAATCCCACTTGGCTCACCAAATTTTGTTCTTCTAGGTTGAAGCGTTCGTCTACAGTAGCAGTTTTTATATTTAGGTTTCACTCTGTTCTCTCATATATAGATAGATGAATTTGGAACTCTAAATCCAACATGGTTTGTAGTAGCTCTTTGAAACTTGACAAAATAAAGGAGTTCTCAGTTTTGTCTCTATGTTTTCTTTCCTCTTCAAGTAGCCCTAGGCACAGACTGTGGAAAAGCACTTTCATTGAGAGGGGTTGCCAAGCTTCTAAGAAATAACGAGTTTCCGAAATACCAGCAAATATTTTTTCACCCAATTTTGATGATACTTCGTGGTAATGATCAGTACACAAATCCCACTTGGCTCACCAAATTTTGTTCTTCTAGGTTGAAGCGTTCGTCTACAGTAGCAGTTTTTATATTTAGGTTTCACTCTGTTCTCTCATATATAGATAGATGAATTTGGAACTCTAAATCCAACATGGTTTGTAGTAGCTCTTTGAAACTTGACAAAATAAAGGAGTTCTCAGTTTTGTCTCTATGGTTTCTTTCCTCTTCAAGTAGCACTAGTCACAGACTGTGGAAAAGCACTTTCATTGAGAGTGGTTGCCAATCTTCTAAGAAATTACGAGTTTCCGAAATAGCAGCAAATATTTTTTCACCCAATCTTGATGATACTTGGTGGTAATGATCAGTACACAAATCCCACTTGGCTCACCAATTTTTGTTCTTCTGGGTTGAAGCGTTCGTCTACAGTAGCAGTTTTTATATTTAGGTTTCCCTCGGTTCTCTCCTGTATAGATAGATGAATTTGGAACCCTAATCCAACATGGTGTGTAGTAGCTCTTTGAATCTTGACAAAATAAAGAATTCTGAGTTTTATCTCTATGGTTTGTTTCCTCTTCAAGAAGCCCTAGGCACAGACTGTGGAAAAGCACTTTCAATGAGAGGGGTTGCCAAGCTTCTAAGAAATAACGAGTTTCCGAAATACCAGCAAATATTTTTTCACCCAATCTTGATGATACTTGGTGGTAATGATGAGAACACAGATCCCACTTGGCTCACCAAATTTTGTTCTTCTAGGTTGAAGCGTTCGTCTACAGTAGCAGTTTTTATATTTAGGTTTCTCTCTGTTCTCTCCTACATAGATAGATGAATTTGGAACTCTAAATCCAACATGGATTGTAGTAGCTCTTTGAAACTTGACAAAATAAAGGAGTTCTCAGTTTTGTCTCTATGGTTTGTTTCCTCTTCAAGTAGCCCTAGGCACAGACTGTGGAAGCACTTTCATTGAGATGGGTTGCCAAGCTTCTAAGAAATAACGAGTTTCCAAAATACCAGCAAATATTTTTTCACCCAATCTTGATGACACTTGGTGGTAATGATCAGTACCCAAATCCCACTTGGCTCACCCAATTTTGTTCTTCTACGTTGAAGCATTCGTCTACAGGAGCAGTTTATATATTTAGGTTTCACTCTGTTCTCTCATATATAGATAGATGAATTTGGAACTCTAAATCCAACATGGTTTGTAGTAGCTCTTTGAAACTTGACAAAATAAAGGAGTTCTCAGTTTTGTCTCTATGGTTTCTTTCCTCTTCAAGTAGCCCTAGTCACAGACTGTGGAAAAGCACTTTCATTGAGAGTGGTTGCCAAGCTTCTAAGAAATTACGAGTTTCCGAAATATCAGCAAATATTTTTTCACCCAATCTTGACGATACTTGGTGGTAATGATCAGTACACAAATCCCACTTGGCTCACCAAATTTTGTTCTTCTAGGTTGAAGCGTTCGACTACAGTAGCAGTTTTTATATTTAGGTTTCTCTATTTCTCTCCTATATAAATAGATGAATTTGGAACTCTAAATCCAACATGGTTTGTAGTAGCTCTTTGAAACTTGACAAAATAAAGGAGTTCTCAGTTTTGTCTCTATGGTTTGTTTCATCTTCAAGTAGCCCAAGGCACAGACTGTGTAAGCACTTTCATTGAGATGGGTTGCCAAGCTTCTAAGAAATAACGAGTTTCAAAAATATCTTCACATATTTTTTCACCCAATCTTGATGATACTTGGTGGTAATGATCAGTACAAAATTCCGACTTGGCTCACCAAATTTTGTTCTTCTAGGATGAAGCGTTCGTCTACAGTAGCAGTTTTTATATTTAGGTTTCCCTCTGTTCTCTCCTGTATAGATAGATGAATTTGGAACTCTAAATCCAACATGGATTGTAGTAGATCTTTGAAACTTGACAAAATAAAGGGGTTCTCAGTTTTGTCTCTATGGTTTGTTTCCTCTTCAAGTAGCCCTAGGCACAGACTGTGGAAAAGCAATTTCATTTTGAGTGGTTGCCAAGCTTCTAAGAAATTACAAGTTTCCGAAACACCAGCAAATATTTTTTCACTTAATCTTGATGATACTTGGTGGTAATGATCAGTACACAAATCCCACTTGGCTCACCAAATTTTGTTCTTCTAAGTTGAAGCGTTCGTCTACCGTAGCAGTTTTTATATTTAGGTTTCTCTCTGTTCTCTCATATATAGATAGATGAATTTGGAAGTCTAAATCCAACATGGATTGTAGTAGCTCTTGGAAACTTGACAAAATAAAGGAGATCTCAGTTTTGTCTCTATGTTTTCTTTCCTCTTCAAGTAGCCCTAGGCACAGACTGTGGAAAAGCACTTTCATTGAGAGGGGTTGCCAAGCTTCTAAGAAATAACGAGTTTCCGAAATACGAGCAAATATTTTTTCACCCAATCTTGATGATACTTGGTGGTAATGATCAGTACACAAATCCCACTTGGTTCACCAAATTTTGTTCTTCTAGTTTGAAGCTTTCGTCTACAGTAGCAGTTTTTATATTTAGGTTTCCCTCTGTTCTCTCCTATATAGATAGATGAATTTTTAACTCTAAATCCAACATGGTTTGTAGTAGCTCTTTGAAACTTGACAAAATAAAGGAGTTCTCAGTTTTGTCTCTATGGTTTGTTTCCTCTTCAAGTAGCCCCAGGCACAGACTGTGGAAAGCACTTTCATTGAGATGGGTTGCCAAGCTTCTAAGAAATAACGAGTTTCTAAAATACCAGCAAATATTTTTTCTCCCAATCTTGATGATACTTTGTGGTAATTATCAGTACACAAATCCCACTTGGCTCAAAAAATTTTGTTCTTCTAGGTTGAAGCATTCGTCTACAATAGCAGTTTTCATATTAGTTTTCTCTCTGTTCTCTCCTATATAGATAGATGAATTTGGAACTCTAAATCCAACATGTTTTACAGTAGCTCTTTGAAACTTGACAAAATAAAGGAGTTCTCAGGTTTGTCTCTATGGTTTGTTTCCTCTTCAGTAGCCCTAGCCACAGACTGTGGAAAAGCACTTTCATTGAGAGGGGTTGCCAAGCTTCTAAGAAATAACGAGTTTCTTAAATACCAGCAAATATTTTTTCACCCAATCTTGATGATACTTGGTGGTAATGATCAGTACACAAATCCCACTTGGCTCACCAAATTTTGTTCTTCTAGGTTGAAGCGTTCGTCTACAGTAGCAGTTTTTATATTTAGGTTTCACTCTGTTCTCTCATATATAAATAGATGAATTTGGAACTCTAAATCCCACATGGTTTGTAGTAGCTCTTTGAAACTTGACAAAATAAAGGAGTTCTCAGTTTTGTCTCTATGGTTTGTTTCCTCTTCAAGTAGCCCTAGGCACAGACTGTGGAAAAGCACTTTCATTGAGAGGGGTTGCCAAGCTTCTAAGAAATTACAAGTTTCCAAAACACCAGCAAATATTTTTTCACCCAATCTTGATGATACTTGGTGGAAATGAACAGTACACAAATCCCACTTGGCTCACCAAATTTTGTTCTTCTAGGTTGAAGCGTTCGTCTACAGTAGCAGTTTTTATATTTAGGTTTCACTCTGTTCTCTCATATATAGATAGATGAATTTGGAACTCTAAATCCAACATGGTTTGTAGTAGCTCTTTGAAACTTGACAAAATAAAGGAGTTCTCAGTTTTGTCTCTATGGTTTCTTTCCTCTTCAAGTAGCCCTAGTCACAGACTGTGGAAAAGCACTTTCATTGAGAGTGGTTGCCAAGCTTCTAAGAAATTACGAGTTTCCGAAATAGCAGCAAATATTTTTTCATGCAATTTTGATGATACTGTGTGGTAATGATCAGTACACAAATCCCACTTGGCTCACCAAATTTTGTTCTTCTAGGTTGAAGCGTTCGTCTACAGTAGCAGTTTTTATATTTAGGTTTCACTCTGTTCTCTCATATATAGATAGATGAATTTGGAACTCTAAATCCAACAGGGTTTGTAGTAGCTCTTTGAATCTTGACAAAATAAAGAAGTTCTGTGTTTTGTCTCTATGGTTTGTTTCCTCTTCAAGTAGCCCTAGGCACAGACTGTGGAAAAGCACTTTCATTGAGAGGGGTTGCCAAGCTTCTAAGAAATAACGAGTTTCCGAAATACCAGCAAATATTTTTTCACCCAATTGATGATACTTGGTGGTAATGATGAGTACACAGATCCCAATTGGCTCACCAAATTTTGTTCTTCTAGGTTGAAGCGTTTGTCTACAGTAGCAGTTTTTATATTAAGTTTCACTCTCTGCTCTCATATATAGATACATGAATTTGGAACTCTAAATCCAACATGGATTGTAGTAGCTCTTTGAAACTTGACAAAATAAAGGAGTTCTCAGTTTTGTCTCTATGGTTTGTTTCCTCTTCAAGTAGCCCTAGGCACAGACTGTGGAAAAGCACTTTCATTGAGATGGGTTGCCAAGCTTCTATGCAATAACGAGTTTCCAAAATACCAGCAAATATTTTTTCACCCAATCTTGATGATACTTGGTGGTAATGATAAGTACACAAAACCCACTTGGCTCACCCAATTTTGTTCTTCTACGTTGAAGCGTTCATCTACAGGAGCAGTTTTTATATTTAGGTTTCACTCTGTTCTCTGATATATAGATAGATGAATTTCGAACTCTAAATCCAACATGGTTTGTAGTAGCTCTTTGAAACTTGACAAAATAAACTAGTTCTTAGTTTTGTCTCTATGGTTTGTTTCCTCTTCAAGTAGCTCTAGGCACATACTGTGGAAAAGCACTTACATTGAGAGGGGTTGCCAAGCTTCTAAGAAATAACGAGTTTCCGAAATACCAGCAAATATTTTTTCACCCAATTTTGATGATACTTGGTGTTAATGATCAGTACACAAATCCCACTTGGCTCACCAAATTTTGTTCTTCTAGGTTGAAGCGTTCGTCTACAGTAGCAGTTTTTATATTTAGGTTTCACTCTGTTCTCTCATATATAGATAGATGAATTTGGAACTCTAAATCCAACATGGTTTGTAGTAGCTCTTTGAAACTTGACAAAATAAACTAGTTCTTAGTTTTATCTCTTTGTTTTCTTTCCTCTTCAAGTAGCCCTAGGCACAGACTGTGGAAAAGCACTTTCATTGAGAGGGGTTGCCAAGCTTCTAAGAAATAACGAGTTTACGAAATACCAGCAAATATTTTTTTCACCCAATTTTGATGATACTTCGTGGTAATGATCAGTACACAAATCCCACTTGGCTCACCAAATTTTGTTCTTCTAGGTTGAAGCGTTCGTCTACAGTAGCAGTTTTTATATTTAGGTTTCACTCTGTTCTCTCATATATAGATAGATGAATTTGGAACTCTAAATCCAACATGGTTTGTAGTAGCTCTTTGAAACTTGACAAAATAAAGGAGTTCTCAGTTTTGTCTCTATGGTTTCTTTCCTCTTCAAGTAGCCCTAGTCACAGACTGTGGAAAAGCACTTTCATTGAGAGTGGTTGCCAAGCTTCTAAGAAATTACGAGTTTCCGAAATAGCAGCAAATATTTTTTCATGCAATTTTGATGATACTGTGTGGTAATGATCAGTACACAAATCCCACTTGGCTCACCAAATTTTGTTCTTCTAGGTTGAAGCGTTCGTCTACAGTAGCAGTTTTTATATTTAGGTTTCACTCTGTTCTCTCATATATAGATAGATGAATTTGGAACTCTAAATCCAACATGGTTTGTAGTAGCTCTTTGAAACTTGACAAAATAAAGGAGTTCTCAGTTTTGTCTCTATGTTTTCTTTCCTCTTCAAGTAGCCCTAGGCACAGACTGTGGAAAAGCACTTTCATTGAGAGGGGTTGCCAAGCTTCTAAGAAATAACGAGTTTCCGAAATACCAGCAAATATTTTTTCACCCAATTTTGATGATACTGCGTGGTAATGATCAGTACACAAATCCCACTTGGCTCACCAAATTTTGTTCTTCTAGGTTGAAGCGTTCGTCTACAGTAGCAGTTTTTATATTTAGGTTTCACTCTGTTCTCTCATATATAGATAGATAAATTTGGAACTCTAAATCCAACATGGTTTGTAGTAGCTCTTTGAAACTTGACAAAATAAAGGAGTTCTCAGTTTTGACCCTATGGTTTCTTTCCTCTTCAAGTAGCCCTAGTCACAGACTGTGGAAAAGCACTTTCATTGAGAGTGGTTGCCAAGCTTCTAAGAAATTACGAGTTTCCGAAATACCAGCAAATATTTTTCCACCCAATCTTGATGATACTTGGTGGTAATGATCAGTACACAAATCCCACTTGGCTCACCAAATTTTGTTCTTCTGGGTTGAAGCGTTCGTCTACAGTAGCAGTTTTTATATTTAGGTTTTCCTCCGTTCTCTCCTGTATAGATAGATGAATTTGGAACCCTAATCCAACATGGTGTGTAGTAGCTCTTTGAATCTTGACAAAATAAAGAATTCTGAGTTTTGTCTCTATGGTTTGTTACCTCTTCAAGTAGAACTATTCACAGACTGTGGAAAAGCTCTTTCAATGAGAGGGGTTGCCAAGCTTCTAAGAAATAACGAGTTTCCGAAATACCAGCAAATATTTTTTCACCCAATTTTGATGATACTTGGTGGTAATGATGAGAACACAGATCCCACTTGGCTCACCAAATTTTGTTCTTCTAGGTTGAAGCGTTCGTCTATAGTAGCAGTTTTTATATTTAGGTTTCTCTCTGTTTTCTCCTATATAGATAGATGAATTTGGAACTCTAAATCCAACATGGATTGTAGTAGCTCTTTGAAACTTGACAAAATAAAGGAGTTCTCAGTTTTGTCTCTATGGTTTGTTTCCTCTTCAAGTAGCCCTAGGCACAGACTGGGGAAAAGCACTTTCATTGAGAGGGGTTGCCAAGCTTCTAAGAAATAACGAGTTTCCGAAATACCAGCAAATATTTTTTCACCCAATCTTGATGATACTTGGTGGTAATGATGAGTACACAGATCCCACGTGGCTCACCAAATTTTGTTCTTCTAGGTTGAAGCGTTCGTCTACAGTAGCAGTTTATATATTTAGGTTTCTCTCTGTTCTCTCCTATATACATAGATGAATTTGGAACTCTAAATCCAACATGGATTGTAGTAGCTCTTTGAAACTTGACAAAATAAAGGAGTTGTCAGTTTTGTCTCTATGGTTTGTTTCCTCTTCAAGTAGCCCTAGGCACAGACTGTGGAAGCACTTTCATTGAGATGAGTTGCCAAGCTTCTAAGAAATAACGAGTTTCCAAAATACCAGCAAATATTTTTTCACCCAATCTTGATGATACTTGTTGGTAATGATCAGTACACAAATCCCACTTGGCTCACCCAATTTTGTTCTATAACGTTGAAGCGTTCGTCTACAGGAGCAGTTTTTATATTTAGGTTTCTCTCTGTCCTCTCCTATATAGATAGATGAATTTGGAACTCTAAATCCAACATGGATTGTAGTAGCTCTTTGAAACTTGACAAAATAAAGGAGTTCTCAGGTTTGTCTCTATGGTTTGTTTCCTCTTCAAGAAGCCCTAGGCACAGACTGTGGAAAAGCACTTTCATTGAGAGGGGTTGCCAAGCTTCTAAGACATAACGAGTTTGCGAAATACCAGCAAATATTTTTTCACCCAATTTTGATGATACTTGGTGGTAATGATCAGAACACAAATCCCACTTGGCTCACCAATATTTGTTCTTCTAGGTTGAAGCGTTCGTCTACAATAGCAGTTTTCATATTTAGGTTTCCCTCTGTTCTCTCCTATATAGATAGATGAATTTGGAACTCTAAATCCAACATGGTTTATAGTAGCTCTTTGAACTTGACAAAATAAAGGAGTTCTCAGGTTTGTCTCTATGGTTTGTTTCCTCTTCAAGTAGCCCTAGGCACAGACTGTGGAAAAGCACTTTCATTGAGAGGGGTTGCCAAGCTTCTAAGAAATAACGAGTTTCCGAAATACCAGCAAATATTTTTTCACCCAATCTTGATGATACTTGGTGGTAATGATCAGTACACAAATCCCTCTTGGCTCACCAAATTTTGTTCTTCTAGTTTGAAGCGTTCGTCTACAGTAGCAGTTTTTATATTTAGGTTTCACTCTGTTCTCTCATATATAGATAGATGAATTTGGAACTCTAAATCCAACATGGATTGTAGTAGCTCTTTGAATCCTGACAAAATAAAGGAGTTCTAGTTTTGTCTCTATGGTTTGTTTCCTCTACAAGTAGCCCTAGGACAGACTGTGGAAGCACTTTCATTGAGATGGGTTGCCAAGCTTCTAAGAAATAACGAGTTTCCAAAATACCAGCAAATATTTTTTCACCCAATCTTGATGATACTTGGTGGTAATGATCAGTACACAAATCCCACTTGGCTCACCCAATTTTGTTCTTCTGCGTTGAAGCGTTCATCTACAGGAGCAGTTTTTATATTTAGGTTTCACTCTGTTCTCTCATATATAGATAGATGAATTTGGAACTCTAAATCCAACATGGTTTGTAGTAGCTCTTTGAAACTTGACAAAATATAGGAGTTCTCAGTTTTGTCTCTAGGGTTTCTTTCCTCTTCAAGTAGCCCTTGGCACAGACTGTGGAAAAGCAGTTTTTTTGAGAAGGGTTGCCAAGCTTCTAAGAAATTACAAGTTTCCGAAACACCAGCAAATATTTTTTCACCCAATCTTGATGATACTTGGTGGAAATGATCAGTACACAAATCCCACTTGGCTCACCAAATTTTGTTCTTCTAGGTTGAAGCGTTCGTCTACAGTAGCAGTTTTTATATTTAGGTTTCCCTCTGTTCTCTCCTGTATAGAGAGATGAATTTGGGACTCTAAATCCAACATGGTTTGTAGTAGCTCTTTGAAACTTTACAAAATAAAGGAGTTCTCAGTTTTGTCTCTATGGTTTGTTTCCTCTTGAAGTAGCCCTAGGCACAGACTGTGGAAAAGCACTTTCAATGAGAGGGGTTGCCAAGCTTCTAAGAAATAACGAGATTCCGAAATACCAGCAAATATTTTTTCACCCAATCTTGATTATACTTGGTGGTAATGATGAGTACACAGATCCCACTTGGCTCACCAAATTTTGTTCTTCTAGGTTGAAGCGTTCGTCTACAGTAGCAGTTTATATATTTAGGTTTCTCTCTGTTCTCTCCTATATACATAGATGAATTTGGAACTCTAAATCCAACATGGATTGTAGTAGCTCTTTGAAACTTGACAAAATAAAGGAGTTCTCAGTTTTGTCTCTATGGTTTGTTTCCTCTTCAAGTAGCCCTAGGCACAGACTGTGGAAAAGCACTTTCATTGAGAGGGGTTGCCAAGCTTCTAAGAAATAACGAGTTTCCGAAATACCAGCAAATATTTTTTCACCCAATTTTGATGATACTTGGTGGTAATGATCAGTACACAAATCCCACTTGGCTAACCAAATTTTGTTCTTCTAGGTTGAAGCGTACGTCTACAGTAGCAGTTTTTATATTTAGTTTTCACTCTGTTCTCTCATATATAGATAGATGAATTTGGGACTCTAAATCCAACATGGTTTGTAGTAGCTCTTTGAAACTTGACAAAATAAAGGAGTTCTCAGTTTTGTCTCAATGGTTTCTTTCCTCTTCAAGTAGCCCTATTCACAGACTGTGGAAAAGCACTTTCATTGAGAGGGGTTGCCAAGCTTCTAAGAAATTACGAGTTTCCGAAATACCAGGAAATATTTTTTCACCCAATCTTGATGATACTTGGTGGTAATGATCAGTACACAAATCCAACTTGGCTCACCAAATTTTGTTCTTCTAGGTTGAAGCGTTCGTCTACAGTAGCAGTTTTTATATTTAGGTTTCCCTCTGTTCTCTCCTGTATAGATAGATGAATTTGGAACTCTAAATCCAACATGGTTTGTAGTAGCTCTTTGAATCCTGACAAAATAAAGGAGTTCTCAGTTTTGTCTCTATGGTTTGTTTCCTCTTGAAGTAGCCCTAGGCACAGACTGTGGAAAAGCACTTTCATTGAGAGGGGTTGTCAAGCTTCTAAGAAATAACGAGTTTCCGAAACACCAGCAAATATTTTTTCACCCAATCTTGATGATACTTGGTGGAAATGATCAGTACACAAATCCCACTTGGCTCACCAAATTTTGTTCTTCTAGGTTGAAGCGTTTGTCTACAGTAGCAGTTTTTATATTTAGGTTTCCCTCTGTTCTCTCCTGTATAGATAGATGAATTTGGGACTCTAAATCCAACATAGTTTGTAGTAGCTCTTTGAAACTTGACAAAATAAAGGAGTTCTCAGTTTTGTCTCTATGGTTTCTTTCCTCTTCAAGTAGCCCTAGTCACAGACTGTGGAGAAGCACTTTCATTGAGAGGGGTTGCCAAGCTTCTAAGAAATTACGAGTTTCCGAAATACCAGCAAATATTTTTTCACCCAATCTTGATGATACTTGGTGGTAATGATCAGTACACAAATTCAACTTGGCTCACCAAATTTTGTTCTTCTTGGTTGAAGCGTTCGTCTAGAGTAGCAGTTTTTATATTTAGCTTTCCCTCTGTTCTCTCCTATATAGATAGATGAATTTGGAACTCTAAATCCAACATGGATTGTAGTAGCTCTTTGAAACTTGACAAAATAAAGGAGTTCTCAGTTTTGTCTCTATGGTTTGTTTCCTCTACAAGTAGCCCTAGGACAGACTGTGGAAGCACTTTCATTGAGATGGGTTGCCAAGCTTCTAAGAAATAACGAGTTTCCAAAATACCAGCAAATATTTTTTCACCCAATCTTGATGATACTTGGTGGTAATGATCAGTACACAAATCCCACTTGGCTCACCCAATTTTGTTCTTCTGCGTTGAAGCGTTCATCTACAGGAGCAGTTTTTATATTTAGGTTTCACTCTGTTCTCTCATATATAGATAGATGAATTTGGAACTCTAAATCCAACATGGTTTGTAGTAGCTCTTTGAAACTTGACAAAATATAGGAGTTCTCAGTTTTGTCTCTAGGGTTTCTTTCCTCTTCAAGTAGCCCTAGGCACAGACTGTGGAAAAGCAGGTTTATTGAGAAGGGTTGCCAAGCTTCTAAGAAATTACAAGTTTCCGAAACACCAGCAAATATTTTTTCACCCAATCTTGATGATACTTGGTGGAAATGATCAGTACACAAATCCCACTTGGCTCACCAAATTTTGTTCTTCTAGGTTGAAGCGTTCGTCTACAGTAGCAGTTTTTATATTTAGGTTTCCCTCTGTTCTCTCCTGTATAGAGAGATGAATTTGGGACTCTAAATCCAACATGGTTTGTAGTAGCTCTTTGAAACTTTACAAAATAAAGGAGTTCTCAGTTTTGTCTCTATGGATTGTTTCCTCTTGAAGTAGACCTAGGCACAGACTGTGGAAAAGCACTTTCAATGAGAGGGGTTGCCAAGCTTCTAAGAAATAACGAGTTTCCGAAATACCAGCAAATATTTTTTCACCCAATCTTGATGATACTTGGTGGTAATGATGAGTACACAGATCCCACTTGGCTCACCAAATTTTGTTCTTCCAAGTTGAAGCGTTCGTCTACAGTAGCAGTTTATATATTTAGGTTTCTCTCTGTTCTCTCCTATATACATAGATGAATTTGGAACTCTAAATCCAACATGGATTGTAGTAGCTCTTTGAAACTTGACAAAATAAAGGAGTTGTCAATTTTGTCTCTATGGTTTGTTTCCTCTTCAAGTAGCCCTAGGCACAGACTGTGGAAGCACTTTCATTGAGAGGGGTTGCCAAGCTTCTAAGAAATAACGAGTTTCAAAATACCAGCAAATATTTTTTTACCCAATCTTGATGATACTTGGTGGTAATGATCAGTACACAAATCCCACTTGGCTCACCCAATTTTGTTCTATAACGTTGAAGCGTTCGTCTACAGGAGCAGTTTTTATATTTAGATTTCTCTCTGTCCTCCCCTATATAGATAGATGAATTTGGAACTCTAAATCCAACATGGCTTGTAGTAGCTCTTTGATACTTGACAAAATAAAGGAGTTCTCAGTTTTGTCTCTTTGGTTTGTTTCCTCTTCAAGAAGCCCTAGGCACAGACTGTGGAAAAGCACTTTCATTGAGAGGGGTTGCCAAGCTTCTAAGACATAACGAGTTTGCGAAATACCAGCAAATATTTTTTCACCCAATTTTGATGATACTTGGTGGTAATGATCAGAACACAAATCCCACTTGGCTCACCAATATTTGTTCTTCTAGGTTGAAGCGTTCGTCTACAATAGCAGTTTTCATATTTAGGTTTCCCTCTGTTCTCTCCTATATAGATAGATGAATTTGGAACTCTAAATCCAACATGGTTTATAGTAGCTCTTTGAAACTTGACAAAATAAAGGACTTCTCAGGTTTGTCTCTATGGTTTGTTTCCTCTTCAAGTAGTCCTAGGCACAGACTGTGGAAAAGCACTTTCATTGAGAGGGGTAGCCAAGCTTCTAAGAAATAACGAGTTTCCGAAATACCAGCAAATATTTTTTCACCCAATCTTGATGATACTTGGTGGTAATGATCAGTACACAAATCCCTCTTGGCTCACCAAATTTTGTTCTTCTAGTTTGAAGCGTTCGTCTACAGTAGCAGTTTTTATATTTAGGTTTCACTCTGTTCTCTCATATATAGATAGATGAATTTGGAACTCTAAATCCAACATGGTTTGTAGTAGCTCTTTGAAACTTGACAAAATAAAGGAGTTCTCAGTTTTGTCTCTATGGTTTGTTTCCTCTTCAAGTAGCCCTAGGCACAGACTGTGGAAAAGCACTTTCATTGAGAGTGGTTGCCAAGCTTCTAAGAAATTACAAGTTTCCGAAACACCAGCAAATATTTTTTCACCCAATCTTGATGATACTTGGTGGAAATGAACAGTACACAAATCCCACTTGGCTCACCAAATTTTGTTCTTCTAGGTTGAAGCGTTCGTCTACAGTAGCAGTTTTTATATTTAGGTTTCCCTCTGTTCTCTCCTGTATAGATAGATGAATTTGGGACTCTAAATCCAACATGGTTTGTAGTAGCTCTTTGAAACTTGACAAAATAAAGGAGTTCTCAGTTTTGTCTCTATGGTTTCTTTCCTCTTCAAGTAGCCCTATTCACAGACTGTGGAAAAGCACTTTCATTGAGAGGGGTTGCCAAGCTTCTAAGAAATTACGAGTTTCCGAAATACCAGCAAATATTTTTTCACCCAATCTTGATGATACTGGGTGGTAATGATCAGTACACAAATCCAACTTGGCTCACCAAATTTTGTTCTTCTAGGTTGAAGCGTTCGTCTACAGTAGCAGTTTTTATATTTAGGTTTTCCTCTGTTCTCTCCTGTATAGATAGATGAATTTGGAACTCTAAATCCAACATGGTTTGTAGTAGCTCTTTGAATCCTGACAAAATAAAGAAGTTCTGTGTTTTGTCGCTATGGTTTGTTTCCTCTTCAAGTAGCCCTAGGCACAAACTGTGGAAAAGCACTTTCATTGAGAGGGGTTGTCAAGCTTCTAAGAAATAACGAGTTTCCGAAACACCAGCAAATATTTTTTCACCCAATCTTGATGATACTTGGTGGAAATGATCAGTACACAAATCCCACTTGGCTCACCAAATTTTCTTCTTCTAGGTTGAAGCGTTCGTCTACAGTAGCAGTTTTTATATTTAGGTTTCCCTCTGTTCTCTCCTGTATAGATAGATGAATTTGGGACTCTAAATCCAACATGGTTTGTAGTAGCTCTTTGAAACTTGACAAAATAAAGGAGTTCTCAGTTTTGTCTCTATGGTTTCTTTCCTCTTCAAGTAGCCCTAGTCACAGACTGTGGAAAAGCACTTTCATTGAGAGGGGTTGCCAAGCTTCTAAGAAATTACGAATTTCCGAAATACCAGCAAATATTTTTTCACCCAATCTTCATGATACTTGGTGGTAATGATCAGTACACAAATTCAACTTGGCTCACCAAATTTTGTTCTTCTAGTTTGAAGCGTTCGTCTACAGTAGCAGTTTTTATATTTAGGTTTCCCTCTGTTCTCTCCTGTATAGATAGATGAATTTGGAACTCTAAATCCAACATGGTTTGTAGTAGCTCTTTGAATCTTGACAAAATAAAGGAGTTCTCAGTTTTGTCTCTATGTTTGTTTTCTCTTGAAGTAGCCCTAGGCACAGACTGTGGAAAAGCACTTTCAATGAGAGGGATTGCCAAGCTTCTAAGAAATAACGAGTTTACGAAATACCAGCAAATATGTTTTCACCCATTCTTGATGATACTTGGTGGTAATGATGAGTACACAGATCCCACTTGGCTCACCAAATTTTGTTCTTCTAGGTTGAAGCGTTCGTCTACAGTAGCAGTTTTTATATTTAGGTTTCCCTCTGTTCTCTCCTATATAGATAGATGAATTTGGAACTCTAAATCCAACATGGATTGTAGTAGCTCTTTGAAACTTGACAAAATAAAGGAGTTCTCAGTTTTGTCTCTATGGTTTGTTTCCTCTACAAGTAGCCCTAGGACAGACTGTGAAAGCACTTTCATTGAGATGGGTTGCCAAGCTTCTAGGAAATAACGAGTTTCCAAAATACCAGCAAATATTTTTTCACCCAATCTTGATGATACTTGGTGGTAATGATCAGTACACAAATCCCACTTGGCTCACCCAATTTTGTTCTTCTGCGTTGAAGCGTTCATCTACAGGAGCAGTTTTTATATTTAGATTTCACTCTGTTCTCTCATATATAGATAGATGAATTTGGAACTCTAAATCCAACATGGATTGTAGTAGCTCTTTTAAACTTGACACAATAAAGGAGTTCTCAGTTTTGTCTCTATGGTTTGTTTCTTCTTCAAGTAGCCCTATGCAAAGACTGTGGAAAAGCACTTTCATTGAGAGAGGTTGCCAAGCTTCTAAGAAATAACGAGTTTCCGAAATACCAGCAAATATTTTTTCACCCAATTTTGATGATACTTGGTGGTAATGATCAGTACACAAATCCCACCCTGCTCACCAAATTTTGTTCTTCTAGTTTGAAGCATTCTTCTACAGTAGCAGTTTTTATATTTAGGTTTCCCTCTGTTCTCTCCTATATAGATAGATGAATTTGGAACTCTAAATCCAACATGGTTTGTAGTAGCTCTTTGAAACTTGACAAAATAAAGGAGTTTTCAGTTTTGTCTCTATGGTTTATTTCCTCTTCAAGTAGCCCCAGGCACAGACTGTGGAAAGCACTTTCATTGAGACGGGTTGCCAAGCTTCTAAGAAATAACGAGTTTCCAAAATACCAGCAAATATTTTTTCACCCAATCTTTATGATACTTGGTGGTAATGATCAGTACACAAATCCCACTTGGCTCACCCAATTTTGTTCTATAACGTTGAAGCGTTCGTCTACAGGAGCAGTTTTTATATTTAGATTTCTCTCTGTCCTCCCCTATATAGATAGATGAATTTGGAACTCTAAATCCAACATGGATTGTAGTAGCTCTTTGAAACTTGACAAAATAAAGGAGTTCTCAGTTTTGTCTCTATGGTTTGTTTCCTCTTCAAGAAGCCCTAGGCACAGACTGTGGAAAAGCAATTTCATTGAGAGGGGTTGCCAAGCTTCTAAGACATAACGAGTTTGCGAAATACCAGCAAATATTTTTTCACCCAATTTTGATGATACTTGGTGGTAATGATCAGAACACAAATCCCACTTGGCTCACCAATATTTGTTCTTCTAGGTTGAAGCGTTCGTCTACAATAGCAGTTTTCATATTTAGGTTTCCCTCTGTTCTCTCCTATATAGATAGATGAATTTGGAACTCTAAATCCAACATGGTTTATAGTAGCTCTTTGAAACTTGACAAAATATAGGACTTCTCAGGTTTGTCTCTATGGTTTGTTTCCTCTTCAAGTAGTCCTAGGCACAGACTGTGGAAAAGCACTTTCATTGAGAGGGGTTGCCAAGCTTCTAAGAAATAACGAGTTTCCGAAATACCAGCAAATATTTTTTCACCCAATCTTGATGATACTTGGTGGTAATGATCAGTACACAAATCCCTCTTGGCTCACCAAATTTTGTTCTTCTAGTTTGAAGCGTTCGTCTACAGTAGCAGTTTTTATATTTAGGTTTCACTCTGTTCTCTCATATATAAATAGATGAATTTGGAACTCTAAATCCAACATGGTTTGTAGTAGCTCTTTGAAACTTGACAAAATAAAGGAGTTCTCAGTTTTGTCTCTATGGTTTGTTTCCTCTTCAAGTAGCCCTAGGCAAAGACTGTGGAAAAGCACTTTCATTGAGAGTGGTTGCCAAGCTACTAAGAAATTACAAGTTTCCGAAACACCAGCAAATATTTTTTCACCCAATCTTGATGATACTTGGTGGAAATGAACAGTACACAAATCCCACTTGGCTCACCAAATTTTGATCTTCTAGGTTGAATCGTTCGTCTACAGTAGCAGTTTTTATATTTAGGTTTCCCTCTGTTCTCTCCTGTATAGATAGATGAATTTGGGACTCTAAATCCAACATGGTTTGTAGTAGCTTTTTGAAACTTGACAAAATAAAGGAGTTCTCAGCTTTGTCTCTATGGTTTCTTTCCTCTTCAAGTAGCCCTATTCACAGACTGTGGAAAAGCACTTTCATTGAGAGGGGTTGCCAAGCTTCTAAGAAATTACGAGTTTCTGAAATACCAGCAAATATTTTTTCACCCAATCTTGATGATACTTGGTGGTAATGATCAGTACACAAATCCAACTTGGCTCACCAAATTTTGTTCTTCTAGGTTGAAGCGTTCGTCTACAGTAGCAGTTTTTATATTTAGGTTTCCCTCTGTTCTCTCCTGTATAGATAGATGAATTTGGAAGTCTAAATCCAACATGGTTTGTAGTAGCTCTTTGAATCCTGACAAAATAAAGAAGTTCTGTGTTTTGTCTCTATGGTTTGTTTCCTCTTCAAGTAGCCCTAGGCACAGACTGTGGAAAAGCACTTTCATTGAGAGGGGTTGTCAAGCTTCAAAGAAATAACGAGTTTCCGAAACACCAGCAAATATTTTTTCACCCAATCTTGATGATACTTGGTGGAAATGATCAGTACACAAATCCCACTTGGCTCACCAAATTTTGTTCTTCTAGGTTGAAGCGTTCGTCTACAGTAGCAGTTTTTATATTTAGGTTTCCCTCTGTTCTCTCCTGTATAGATAGATGAATTTGGGACTCTAAATCCAACATGGTTTGTAGTAGCTCTTTGAAACTTGACAAAATAAAGGAGTTCTCAGTTTTGTCTCTATGGTTTCTTTCCTCTTCAAGTAGCCCTAGTCACAGAATGTGGAAAAGCACTTTCATTGAGAGGGGTTGCCAAGCTTCTAAGAAATTACGAGTTTCCGAAATACCAGCAAATATTTTTTCACCCAATCTTGATGATACTTGGTGGTAATGATCAGTACACAAATTCAACTTGGCTCACCAAATTTTGTTCTTCTAGTTTGAAGCGTTCGGCTACAGTAGCAGTTTTTATATTTATTTTTCCCTCTGTTCTCTCCTGTATAGATAGATGAATTTGGAACTCTAAATCCAACATGGTTTGTAGTACCTCTTTGAATCTTGACAAAATAAAGGAGTTCTCAGTTTTGTCTCTATGTTTGTTTTCTCTTGAAGTAGCCCTAGGCACAGACTGTGGAAAAGCACTTTCAATGAGAGGGATTGCCAAGCTTCTAAGAAATAACGAGTTTACGAAATACCAGCAAATATGTTTTCACCCATTCTTGATGATACTTGGTGGTAATGATGAGTACACAGATCCCACTTGGCTCACCAAATTTTGTTCTTCTAGGTTGAAGCGTTCGTCTACAGTAGCAGTTTTTATATTTAGGTTTCCCTCTGTTCTCTCCTATATAGATAGATGAATTTGGAACTCTAAATCCAACATGGATTGTAGTAGCTCTTTGAAACTTGACAAAATAAAGGAGTTCTCAGTTTTGTCTCTATGGTTAGTTTCCTCTACAAGTAGCCCTAGGACAGACTGTGAAAGCACTTTCATTGAGATGGGTTGCCAAGCTTCTAAGAAATAACGAGTTTCCAAAATACCAGCAAATATTTTTTCACCCAATCTTGATGATACTTGGTGGTAATGATCAGTACACAAATCCCACTTGGCTCACCCAATTTTGTTCTTCTGCGTTGAAGCGTTCATCTACAGGAGCAGTTTTTATATTTAGATTTCACTCTGTTCTCTCATATATAGATAGATGAATTTGGAACTCTAAATCCAACATGGTTTGTAGTAGCTCTTTGAAACTTGACAAAATAAAGGAGTTCTCAGTTTTGTCTCTATGGTTTGTTTCCTCTTCAAGTAGCTCTAGGCACAGACTGTGGAAAAGCACTTTCATTGAGAGTGGTTGCCAAGCTTCTAAGAAATTACAAGTTTCCGAAACACCAGCAAATATTTTTTCACCCAATCTTGATGATACTTGGTGGTAATGATAAGTACACAAATCCCACTTGGCTCACCAAATTTTGTTCTTCTAGGTTGAAGTGTTCGTCTACAGTAGCAGTTTTTATATTTGGGTTTCTCTCTGTTCTCTCCTATATAGATAGATGAATTTGGAACTCTAAATCCAACATGGATTGTAGTAGCTCTTTGAAACTTGACAAAATAAAGGAGTTCTCAGTTTTGTCTCTATGGTTTGTTTCCTCATCAAGTAGCCCTAGGCAAAGACTGTGGAAAAGCACTTTCATTGAGAGGGGTTGCCAAGCTTCTAAGAAATAACGAGTTTCCGAAATACCAGCAAATATTTTTTCACCCAATTTTGATGATACTTGGTGGTAATGATCAGTACACAAATCCCACTTGGCTCACCAAATTTTGTTCTTCTAGTTTGAAGCATTCTTCTACAGTAGCAGTTTTTATATTTAGGTTTCCCTCTGTTCTCTCCTATATAGATAGATGAATTTGGAACTCTAAATCCAACATGGTTTGTAGTAGCTCTTTGAAACTTGACAAAATAAAGGAGTTCTCAGTTTTGTCTCTATGGTTTGTTTCCTCTTCAAGTAGCCCCAGGCACAGACTGTGGAAAGCACTTTCATTGAGACGGGTTGCCAAGCTTCTAAGAAATAACGAGTTTCTAAAATAAAAGCAAATATTTTTTCACCCAATCTTGATGATACTTGGTGGTAATGATCAGTACACAAATCCCACTTGGCTCACCAAATTTTGTTCTTCTAGGTTGAAGCGTTCGTCTACAATAGCAGTTTTCATATTTAGGTTTCCCTCTGTTCTCTCCTATATAGATAGATGAATTTGGAACTCTAAATCCAACATGGTTTATAGTAGCTCTTTGAAACTTGACAAAATAAAGGAGTTCTCAGGTTTGTCTCTATTGTTTGTTTCCTCTTCAAATAGCCCTAGGCACAGACTGTGGAAAAGCACTTTCATTGAGAGGGGTTGCCAAGCTTCTAAGAAATAACGAGTTTCCGAAATACCAGCAAATATTTTTTCACCCAATCTTGATGATACTTGGTGGTAATGATCAGTACACAAATCCCACCCTGCTCACCAAATTTTGTTCTTCTATGTTGAAGCGTTCGTCTACAGTAGCAGTTTTTATATTTAGGTTTCACTCTGTTCTCTCATATATAAATAGATGAATTTGGAACTCTAAATCCCACATGGTTTGTAGTAGCTCTTTGAAACTTGACAAAATAAAGGAGTTCTCACTTTTGTCTCTATGGTTTCTTTCCTCTTCAAGTAGCCCTAGTCCCAGAGTGTGGAAAAGCACTTTCATTGAGAGGGGTTGCCAAGCTTCTAAGAAATTACGAGTTTCCGAAATACCAGGAAATATTTTTTCACCCAATCTTGATGATACTTGGTGGTAGTGATCAGTACACAAATCCCACTTGGCTCACCAAATTTTGTTCTTCTAGGTTGAAGCGTTCATCTACAGTAGCAGTTTTTATATTTAGGTTTCCCTCTGTTCTCTCCTGTATAGATAGATGAATTTGGAACCCTAATCCAACATGGATTGTAGTAGCTCTTTGAATCTTGACAAAATAAAGAAGTTCTGAGTTTTGTCTCTATGGTTTGTTTCCTCTTGAAGTAGCCCTAGGCACAGACTGTGAAAAAGCACTTTCAATGAGAGGGGTTGCCAATCTTCTAAGAAATAACGAGTTTCCGAAATACCAGCAAATATTTTTTCACCCAATCTTGGTGATACTTGGTGGTAATGATGAGTACACAGATCCCACTTGGCTCACCAAATTTTGTTCTTCTAGGTTGAAGCTTTCGTCTACAGTAGCAGTTTTTATATTTAGGTTTCTCTGTGTTCTCTCCTATATAGATAGATGAATTTGGAACTCTAAATCCACATGGATTGTAGTAGCTCTTTGAAACTTGACAAAATAAAGGAGTTCTCAGTTTTGTCTCTATGGTTTGTTTCCTCTTCAAGTAGCCCTAGGCACAGACTGTGGAAGCACTTTCATTGAGATGGGTTGCCAAGCTTCTAAGAAATAACGAGTTTCCAAAATACCAGCAAATATTTTTTCACCCAATCTTGATGATACTTGGTGGTAACGATCAGTACACAAATCCCACTTGGCTCACCAAATTTTGTTCTTGTAGGTTGAAGCGTTCGTCTACAGTAGCAGTTTTTATATTTAGGTTTCTGTCTGTTCTCTCCTATATAGATAGATGAATTTGGAACTCTAAATCCAACATGGATTGTATTAGCTCTTTGAAACTTGACAAAATAAAGGAGTTCTCAGTTTTGTCTCTATGGTTTGTTTCCTCTTCAAGTAGCCCTAGGCACAGACTGTGGAAAAGCACTTTCATTGAGAGGGGTTGCCAAGCTTCTAAGAAATAACGAGTTTCCGAAATACCAGCAAATATTTTTTCACCCAATGTTGATGATACTTGGTGGTAATGATCAGTACACAAATCCCACTTGGCTCACCAAGTTTTGTTCTTCTAGTTTGAAGCGTTCGTCTACAGTAGCAGTTTTTATATTTAGGTTTCACTCTGTTCTCTCATATATAGATAGATGAATTTGGAACTCTAAATCCAACATGGTTTGTAGTAGCTCTTTGAAACTTGACAAAATAAAGGAGTTCTCAGTTTTGTCTCTATGGTTTCTTTCCTCTTCATGTAGCCCTAGTCCCAGATTGTGGAAAATCACTTTCATTGAGAGGGGTTGCCAAGCTTCTAAGAAATTACGAGTTTCCGAAATACCAGGAAATATTTTTTCACCAAATCTTGATGATACTTGGTGGTAAAGATCAGTACACAAATCCCACTTGGCTCACCAAATTTGTTCTTCTAGGTTGAAGCGTTCGTCTACAGTAGCAGTTTTTATATTTAGGTTTCCCTCTGTTCTCTCCTGTATAGATAGATGAATTTGGAACCCTAATCCAACATGGTTTGTAGTAGCTCTTTGAATCTTGACAAAATAAAGAAGTTCTGAGTTTTGTCTCTATGGTTTGTTTCCTCTTGAAGTAGCCCTAGGCACAGACTGTGGAAAAGCACTTTCAATGAAGGGGTTGCCAAGCTTCTAAGAAATAACGAGTTTCCGAAATACCAGCAAATATTTTTTCACCCAATGTTGATGATACTTGGTGGTAATGATCAGTACACAAATCCCACTTGGCTCACCAAGTTTTGTTCTTCTAGTTTGAAGCGTTCGTCTACAGTAGCAGTTTTTATATTTAGGTTTCACTCTGTTCTCTCATATATAGATAGATGAATTTGGAACTCTAAATCCAACATGGTTTGTAGTAGCTCTTTGAAACTTGACAAAATAAAGGAGTTCTCAGTTTTGTCTCTATGGTTTCTTTCCTCTTCATGTAGCCCTAGTCCCAGATTGTGGAAAATCACTTTCATTGAGAGGGGTTGCCAAGCTTCTAAGAAATTACGAGTTTCCGAAATACCAGGAAATATTTTTTCACCAAATCTTGATGATACTTGGTGGTAAAGATCAGTACACAAATCCCACTTGGCTCACCAAATTTGTTCTTCTAGGTTGAAGCGTTCGTCTACAGTAGCAGTTTTTATATTTAGGTTTCCCTCTGTTCTCTCCTGTATAGATAGATGAATTTGGAACCCTAATCCAACATGGTTTGTAGTAGCTCTTTGAATCTTGACAAAATAAAGAAGTTCTGAGTTTTGTCTCTATGGTTTGTTTCCTCTTGAAGTAGCCCTAGGCACAGACTGTGGAAAAGCACTTTCAATGAAGGGGTTGCCAAGCTTCTAAGAAATAACGAGTTTCCGAAATACCAGCAAATATTTTTTCACCCAATCTTGGTGATACTTGGTGGAAATGATGAGTACACAGATCCCACTTGGCTCACCAAATTTTGTTCTACTAGGTTGAAGCGTTCGTCTACAGTAGCAGTTTTTATATTTAGGTTTCTCTCTGTTCTCTCCTATATAGATAGATGAGTTTGGAACTCTAAATCCAACATGGATTGTAGTAGCTCTTTGAAACTTGACAAAATAAAGGAGTTCTCAGTTTTGTCTCTATGGTTTGTTTCCTCTTCAAGTAGCCCTAGGCACAGACTGTGGAAGCACTTTCATTGAGATGGGTTGCCAAGCTTCTAAGAAATAACGAGTTTCCATAATACCAGCAAATATTTTTTCACCCAATCTTGATGATACTTGGTGGTAATGATCAGTACACAAATCCCTCTTGGCTCACCAAATTTTGTTCATCTAGTTTGAAGCGTTCGTCTACAGTAGCAGTTTTTATATTTAGGTTTCACTCTGTTCTCTCATATAAAGATAGATGAATTTGGAACTCTAAATCCAACATGGTTTGTAGTAGCTCTTTGAAACTTGACAAAATAAAGGAGTTCTCAGGTTTGTCTCTATGGTTTCTTTCCTCTTCAAGTAGCCCTAGTCACAGACTGTGGAAAAGCACTTTCATTGAGAGGCGTTGCCAAGCTTCTAAGAAATAACGAGTTTCCAAAATACCAGCAAATATTTTTTCACCCAATCTTGATGATACTTGGTAATGATCAGTACACAAATCCCACTTGGCTCACCCAATTTTGTTCTTCTACGTTGAAGCGTTCGTCTACAGTAGCAGTTTTTATATTTAGGTTTCACTCTGTTCTCTCATATATAGATAGATGAATTTGGAACTCTAAATCCAACATGGTTTGTAGTAGCTCTTTGAAACTTGACAAAATAAAGGAGTTCTCAGTTTTGTCTCTATGGTTTGTTTCCTCTTCAAGTAGCCCTAGGCACAGACTGTGAAAAAGAAATTTCATTGAGTGTGGTTGCCAAGCTTCTAAGAAATTACAAGTTTCTGAAACACCAGCAAATATTTTTTCACCCAATCTTGATGATACTTGGTGGTAATGATCAGTACACAAATCCCACTTGGCTCACCAAATTTTGTTCTTCTAGGTTGAAGCGTTCGTCTACAGTAGCAGTTTTTATATTTAGGTTTCTGTCTGTTCTCTCCTATATAGATAGATGAATTTGGAACTCTAAATCCAACATGGATTGTAGTAGCTCTTTGAAACTTGACAAAATAAAGGAGTTCTCAGTTTTGTCTCTATGGTTTGTTTCCTCTTCAAGTAGCCCTAGGCACAGACTGTGGAAAAGCACTTTAATTGAGAGGGGTTGCCAAGCTTCTAAGAAATAACGAGTTTCCGAAATACCAGCAAATATTTTTTTACCCAATTTTGATGATACTTGGTGGTAATGATCAGTACACAAATCCCACTTGGCTCACCAAGTTTTGTTCTTCTAGTTTGAAGCGTTCGTCTACAGTAGCAGTTTTTATATTTAGGTTTCACTCTGTTCTCTCATATATAGATAGATGAATTTGGAACTCTAAATCCAACATGGTTTGTAGTAGCTCTTTGAAACTTGACAAAATAAAGGAGTTCTCAGTTTTGTCTCTATGGTTTCTTTCCTCTTCAAGTAGCCCTAGTCCCAGAGTGTGGAAAAGCACTTTCATTGAGAGGGGTTGCCAAGCTTCTAAGAAATTACGAGTTTCTGAAATACCAGGAAATATTTTTTCACCCAATCTTGATGATACTTGGTGGTAATGATCAGTACACAAATCCCACTTGGCTCACCAAATTTTGTTCTTTTAGGTTGAAGCGTTCGTCTACAGTAGCAGTTTTTATATTTAGGTTTCCCTCTGTTCTCTCCTGTATAGATAGATGAATTTGGAACCCTAATCCAACATGGTTTGTAGTAGCTCTTTGAATGTTGACAAAAGAAAGAAGTTCTGAGTTTTGTCTCTATGGTTTGTTTCCTCTTGAAGTAGCCCTAGGCACAGACTGTGGAAAAGCACTTTCAATGAGAGGGGTTGCCAAGCTTCTAAGAAATAACGAGTTTCCGAAATACCAGCAAATATTTTTTCACCCAATCTTGGTGATACTTGGTGGTAATGATGAGTACACAGATCCCACTTGGCTCACCAAATTTTGTTCTTCTAGGTTGAAGCGTTCGTCTACAGTAGCAGTTTTTATATTTAGGTTTCTCTCTGTTCTCTCCTATATAGATAGATGAATTTGGAACTCTAAATCCAACATGGATTGTAGTAGCTCTTTGAAACTTGACAAAATAAAGGAGTTCTCAGTTTTGTCTCTATGGTTTGTTTCCTCTTCAAGTAGCCCTAGGCACAGACTGTGGAAGCACTTTCATTGAGATGGGTTGCCAAGCTTCTAAGAAATAACGAGTTTCCAAAATACCAGCAAATATTTTTTCACCCAATCTTGATGATACTTGGTGGTAATGATCACTACACAAATCCCACTTGGCTCACCCAATTTTGTTCTTCTACGTTGAAGCGTTCGTCTACAGGAGCAGTTTTTATATTTAGGTTTCACTCTGTTCTCTCATATATAGATAGATGAATTTGTAACTCTAAATCCACATGGTTTATAGTAGCTCTTTGAAACTTGACAAAATAAAGGAGTTCTCAGGTTTGTCTCTATGGTTTGTTTCCTCTTCAAGTAGCCCTAGGCACAGACTGTGGAAAAGCACTTTCATTGAGAGGGGTTGCCAAGCTTCTAAGAAATAACGAGTTTCCGAAATACCAGCAAATATTTTTTCACCCAATCTTGATGATACTTGGTGGTAATAATCAGTACACAAATCCCTCTTGGCTCACCAAATTTTGTTCTTCTAGTTTGAAGCGTTCGTCTACAGTAGCAGTTTTTATATTTAGGTTTCACTCTGTTCTCTCATATAAAGATAGATGAATTTGGAACTCTAAATCCAACATGGTTTGTAGTAGCTCTTTGAAACTTGACAAAATAAAGGAGTTCTCAGGTTTGTCTCTATGGTTTGTTTCCTCTTCAAGTAGCCCTAGGCACAGACTGTGGAATAGCACTTTCATTGAGAGGGGTTGCCAAGCTTCTAAGAAATTACGAGTTTCTGAAATACCAGGAAATATTTTTTCACCCAATCTTGATGATACTTGGTGGTAATGATCAGTACACAAATGCCACTTGGCTCACCAAATTTTGTTCTTTTAGGTTGAAGCGTTCGTCTACAGTAGCAGTTTTTATATTTAGGTTTCCCTCTGTTCTCTCCTATATAGATAGATGAATTTGGAACCCTAATCCAACATGGTTTGTAGTAGCTCTTTGAATGTTGACAAAATAAAGAAGTTCTGAGTTTTGTCTCTATGGTTTGTTTCCTCTTGAAGTAGCCCTAGGCACAGACTGTGGAAAAGCACTTTCAATGAGAGGGGTTGCCAAGCTTCTAAGAAATAACGAGTTTCCGAAATACCAGCAAATATTTTTTCACCCAATCTTGGTGATACTTGGTGGTAATGATGAGTACACAGATCCCACTTGGCTCACCAAATTTTGTTCTTCTAGGTTGAAGCGTTCGTCTACAGTAGCAGTTTTTATATTTAGGTTTCTCTCTGTTCTCTCCTATATAGATAGATGAATTTGGAACTCTAAATCCAACATGGATTGTAGTAGCTCTTTGAAACTTGACAAAATAAAGGAGTTCTCAGTTTTGTCTCTATGGTTTGTTTCCTCTTCAAGTAGCCCTAGGCACAGACTGTGGAAAAGCACTTTCATTTAGATGGGTTGCCAAGCTTCTAAGAAATAACGAGTTTCCGAAATACCAGCAAATATTTTTTCACCCAATCTTGATGATACTTGGTGGTAATGATCAGTACACAAATCCCTCCTGGCTCACCAAATTTTGTTCTTCTAGTTTGAAGCGTTCGTCTACAGTAGCAGTTTTTATATTTAGGTTTCACTCTGTTCTCTCATATATAGATAGATGAATTTGGAACTCTAAATCCAACATGGTTTGTAGTAGCTCTTTGAAACTTGACAAAATAAAGGAGTTCACAGTTTTGTCTCTATGGTTTCTTTCCTCTTCAAGTAGCCCTAGTCACAGACTGTGGAAAAGCACTTTCATTGAGAGGGGTTGCCAAGCTTCTAAGAAATTACAAGTTTCAGAAACACCAGCAAATATTTTTTCACCCACTCTTGATGATACTTGGTGGAAATGATCAGTACACAAATCCCACTTGGCTCACCAAGTTTTGTTCTTGTAGTTTGAAGCGTTCGTCTACAGTAGCAGTTTTTATATTTAGGTTTCACTCTGTTCTCTCATATATAGATAGATGAATTTGGAACTCTAAATCCAACATGGTTTGTAGTAGCTCTTTGAAACTTGACAAAATAAAGGAGTTCTCAGTTTTGACTCTATGGTTTCTTTCGTCTTCAAGTAGCCCTAGTCCCAGAGTGTGGAAAAGCACTTTCATTGAGAGGGGTTGCCAAGCTTCTAAGAAATTACGAGTTTCTGAAATACCAGGAAATATTTTTTCACCCAATCTTGATGATAGTTGGTGGTAATGATCAGTACACAAATCCCACTTGGCTCACCAAATTTTGTTCTTTTAGGTTGAAGCGTTCGTCTACAGTAGCAGTTTTTATATTTAGGTTTCCCTCTGTTCTCTCCTGTATAGATAGATGAATTTGGAACCCTAATCCAACATGGTTTGTAGTAGCTCTTTGAATGTTGACAAAATAAAGAAGTTCTGAGTTTTGTCTCTATGGTTTGTTTCCTCTTGAAGTAGCCCTAGGCACAGACTGTGGAAAAGCACTTTCAATGAGAGGGGTTGCCAAGCTTCTAAGAAATAACGAGTTTCCGAAATACCAGCAAATATTTTTTCACCCAATCTTGGTGATACTTGGTGGTAATGATGAGTACACAGATCCCACTTGGCTCACCAAATTTTGTTCTTCTAGGTTGAAGCGTTCGTCTACAGTAGCAGTTTTTATATTTAGGTTTCTCTCTGTTCTCTCCTATATAGATAGATGAATTTGGAACTCTAAATCCAACATGGATTGTAGTAGCTCTTTGAAACTTGACAAAATAAAGGAGTTCTCAGTTTTGTCTCTATGGTTTGTTTCCTCTTCAAGTAGCCCTAGGCACAGACTGTGGAAGCACTTTCATTGAGATGGGTTGCCAAGCTTCTAAGAAATAACGAGTTTCCAAAATACCAGCAAATATTTTTTCACCCAATCTTGATGATACTTGGTGGTAATGATCACTACACAAATCCCACTTGGCTCACCCAATTTTGTTCTTCTACGTTGAAGCGTTCGTCTACAGGAGCAGTTTTTATATTTAGGTTTCACTCTGTTCTCTCATATATAGATAGATGAATTTGTAACTCTAAATCCAACATGGTTTATAGTAGCTCTTTGAAACTTGACAAAATAAAGGAGTTCTCAGGTTTGTCTCTATGGTTTGTTTCCTCTTCAAGTAGCCCTAGGCACAGACTGTGGAAAAGCACTTTCATTGAGAGGGGTTGCCAAGCTTCTAAGAAATTACGAGTTTCCGAAATACCAGGAAATATTTTTTCACCCAATCTTGATGATACTTGGTGGTAATGATCAGTACACAAATCCCACTTGGCTCACCAAATTTTGTTCTTCTAGGTTGAAGCGTTCGTCTACAGTAGCAGTTTTTATATTTAGGTTTCCCTCTGTTCTCTCCTGTATAGATAGATGAATTTGGAACCCTAATCCAACATGGTTTGTAGTAGCTCTTTGAATCTTGACAAAATAAAGAAGTTCTGAGTTTTGTCTCTATGGTTTGTTTCCTCTTGAAGTAGCCCTAGGCACAGACTGTGGAAAAGCACTTTCAATGAGAGGGGTTGCCATGCTTCTAAGAAATAACGAGTTTCCGAAATACCAGCAAATATTTTTTCACCCAATCTTGATGATACTTGGTAGTAATGATGAGTACACAGATCCCACTTGGCTCACGAAATTTTGTTCTTCTAGGTTGAAGCGTTCGTCTACAGTAGCAGTTTTTATATTTAGGTTTCTCTCTGTTCTCTCCTATATAGATAGATGAATTTGGAACTCTAAATCCAACATGGATTGTAGTAGCTCTTTGAAACTTGACAAAATAAAGGAGTTCTCAGTTTTGTCTCTATGGTTTGTTTCCTCTTCAAGTAGCCATAGGCACAGACTGTGGAAGCACTTTCATTGAGATGGGTTGCCAAGCTTCTAAGACATAACGAGTTTCCAAAATACCAGCAAATATTTTTTCACCCAATTTTGATGATACTTGGTGGTAATGATCAGTACACAAATCCCACTTGGCTCACCCAAATTTGTTCTTCTACGTTGAAGCGTTCGTCTACAGGAGCAGTTTTTATATTTAGGTTTCACTCTGTTCTCTCATATATAGATAGATGAATTTGGAACTCTAAATCAAACATGGTTTGTAGTAGCTCTTTGAAACTTGACAAAATAAAGGAGTTCTCAGTTTTGTCTCTATGGTTTGTTTCCTCTTCAAGTAGCCCTAGGCACAGACTGTGGAAAAGCACTTTCATTGAGAGTGGTTGCCAAGCTTCTAAGAAATTACAAGTTTCCGAAGCACCAGCAAATATTTTTTCAACCAATCTTGATGATACTTGGTGGTAATGATCAGTACACAAATCCCACTTGGCTCACCAAATTATGTTCTTCTAGGTTGAAGTGTTCGTCTACAGTAGCAGTTTTTATATTTAGGTTTCTCTCTGTTCTCTCCTATATAGATAGATGAATTTGGAACTCTAAATCCAACATGGATTGTAGTAGCTCTTTGAAACTTGACAAAATAAAGGAGTTCTCAGTTTTGTCTCTATGGTTTGTTTCCTCTTCAAGTAGCCCTCGGCACAGACTGTGGAAAAGCACTTTCATTGAGAGGGGTTGCCAAGCTTCTAAGACATAACGAGTTTTCGAAATACCAGCAAATATTTTTTCACCCAATTTTGATGATACTTGGTGGTAATGATCAGTACACAAATCCCACTTGGCTCACCAAATTTTGTTCTTCTAGTTTGAAGCTTTCGTCTACAGTAGCATTTTTTATATTTAGGTTTCACTCTGTTCTCTCTTATATAGATAGATGGATTTGGAACTCTAAATCCATCATGGTTTGTAGTAGCTCTTTGAAACTTGACAAAATAAAGGAGTTCTCACTTTTGTCTCTATGGTTTCTTTCCTCTTCAAGTAGCCCTAGTCACAGACTGTGGAAAAGCACTTTCATTGAGAGGGGTTTCCAAGCTTCTAAGAAATAACGAGTTTCCAAAATACCAGCAAATATTTTTTCACCCAAACTTGATGATACTTCTTGGTAGTGATCAGTACACAAATCCCACTTGGCTCACCCAATTTTGTTCTTCTACGTTGAAGCGTTCGTCTACAGGAGCAGTTTTTATATTTAGGTTTCACTCTGTTCTCTCATATATAGATAGATGAATTTGGAACTCTAAATCCAACATGGTTTGTAGTAGCTCTTTGAAACTTGACAAAATAAAGGAGTTCTCAGTTTTGTCTCTATGGTTTGTTTCCTCTTTAAGTAGCCCTAGGCACAGACTGTGGAAAAGCACTTTCATTGAGAGTGGTTGCCAAGCTTCTAAGAAATTTCAAGTTTCCGAAACACCAGCAAATATTTTTTCACCCAATCTTGATGATACTTGGTGGTAATGATCAGTACACAAATCCCACTTGGCTCACCAAATTTTGTTCTTCTAGGTTGAAGCATTCGTCTACAGTAGCAGTTTTTATATTTAGGTTTCTGTCTGTTCTCTCCTATATAGATAGATGAATTTGGAACTCTAAATCCAACATGGTTTGTAGTAGCTCTTTGAAACTTGACAAAATAATGGAGTTCTCAGTTTTGTCTCTATGGTTTGTTTCCTCTTCAAGTAGCCCTAGGCACAGACTGTGGAAAAGCACTTTCATTGAGAGGGGTTGCCAAGCTTCTAAGAAATAACGAGTTTCCGAAATGCCAGCAAATATTTTTTCACCCAATCTTGATGATACTTGGTGGTAATGATCAGTACACAAATCCCTCTTGGCTCACCAAATTTTGTTCTTCTAGTTTGAAGCGTTCGTCTACAGTAGCAGTTTTTATATTTAGGTTTCACTCTGTTCTCTCATATATAGATAGATGAATTGGGAACTCTAAATCCAACATGGTTTGTAGTAGCTATTTGAAACTTGACAAAATAAAGGAGTTCTCAGTTTTGTCACTATGGTTTCTTTCCTATTCAAGTAGCCCTAGGCACAGACTGTGGAAAAGCACTTTCATTGAGAGGGGTTGCCAAGCTTCTAAGAAATTACAAGTTTCCGAAACACCAGCAAATATTTTTTCACCCAATCTCGATGATACTTGGTGGAAATGATCAGTACACAAATCCCACTTGGCTCACCAAATTTTGTTCTTCTAGGTTGAAGCGTTCGTCTACAGTAGCAGTTTTTATATTTAGGTTACCCTCTGTTCTCTCCTGTATAGATAGATGAATTTGGGACTCTAAATCCAACATGATTTGTAGTAGCTCTTTGAAACTTGACAAAATAAAGAGATCGCAGTTTTGTCTCTATGGTTTCTTTCCTCTTCAAGTAGCCCTAGTCACAGACTGTGGAAAAGCACTTTTATTGAGAGGGGTTGCCAAGCTTCTAAGAAATTAAGAGTTTCCGAAATACCAGCAAATATTTTTTCACCCAATCTTGATGATACTTGGTGGTAATGATCAGAACACAAATCCAACTTGGCTCACCAAATTTTGTTCTTCTAGGTTGAAGCGTTCGTCTACAGTAGCAGTTTTTATATTTAGGTTTCCCTCTGTTCTCTCCTGTATAGATAGATGAATTTGGAACTCTAAATCCAACATGGTTTGTAGTAGCTCTTTGAATCTTGACAAAATAAAGGAGTTCTCAGTTTTGTCTCTATGGTTTGCTTCCTCTTCAAGTAGCCCTAGGCACAGACTGTGGAAAATCACTTTCATTGAGAGTGGTTGCCAAGCTTCTAAGAAATTACAAGTTTCCGAAACACCAGCAAATTTTTTTTCACCCAATCTTGATGATACTTTGTGGTAATGATCAGTACACAAATCCCACTTGGCTCACCAAATTTTGTTCTTCTAGGTTGAAGCGTTCGTCTACAGTAGCAGTTTTTATATTTAGGTTTCCCTCTGTTCTCTCCTGTATAGATAGATGAATTTGGAACCCTAATCCAACATGGTTTGTAGTAGCTCTTTGAATGTTGACAAAATTAAGAAGTTCTGAGTTTTGTCTCTATGGTTTGTTTCCTCTTGAAGTAGCCCTAGGCACAGACTGTGGAAAAGCACTTTCAATGGGAGGGGTTGCCAAGCTTCTAAGAAATAACGAGTTTCCGAAATACCAGCAAATATTTTTTCACCCAATCTTGGTGATACTTGGTGGTAATGATGAGTACACAGATCCCACTTGGCTCACCAAATTTTGTTCTTCTAGGTTGAAGCGTTCGTCTACAGTAGCAGTTTTTATATTTAGGTTTCTCTCTGTTCTCTCCTATATAGATAGATGAATTTGGAACTCTAAATCCAACATGGATTGTAGTAGCTCTTTGAAACTTGACAAAATAAAGGAGTTCTCAGTTTTGTCTCTTTGGTTTCTTTCCTCTTCAAGTAGCCCTAGGCACAGACTGTGGAAGCACTTTCATTGAGATGGGTTGCCAAGCTTCTAAGAAATAACGAGTTTCCAAAATACCAGCAAATATTTTTTCACCCAATCTTGATGATACTTGGTGGTAATGATCACTACACAAATCCCACTTGGCTCACCCAATTTTGTTCTTCTACGTTGAAGCGTTCGTCTACAGGAGCAGTTTTTATATTTAGGTTTCACTCTGTTCTCTCATATATAGATAGATGAATTTGGAACTCTAAATCCAACATGGTTTGTAGTAGCTCTTTGAAACTTGACAAAATAATGGAGTTCTCAGTTTTGTCTCTATGGTTTGTTTCCTCTTCAAGTAGCCCTAGGCACAGACTGTGGAAAAGCACTTTCATTGAGAGGGGTTGCCAAGCTTCTAAGAAATAACGAGTTTCCGAAACACCAGCAAATATTTTTTCACCCAATCTTGATGATACTTGGTGGTAATGATCAGTACACAAATCCCTCTTGGCTCACCAAATTTTCTTCTTCTAGTTTGAAGCGTTCGTCTACAGTAGCATTTTTTATATTTAGGTTTCCCTCTGTTCTCTCCTGTAAAGGTAGATGAATTTGGGACTCTAAATCCAACATGGTTTGTAGTAGCTCTTTGAAACTTGACAAAATAAAGGAGTTCTCAGTTTTGTCTCTATGGTTTCTTTCCTCTTCAAGTAGCCCTAGTCACAGACTGTGGAAAAGCACTTTCATTGAGAGGGGATGCCAAGCTTCTAAGAAATTACGAGTTTCCGAAATACCAGCAAATATTTTTTCACATAATCTTGATGATACTTGGAGGTAATGATCAGTACACAAATCGCACTTGGGTCACCAAATTTAGTTCTTCTAGGTTGAAGCGTTCGTCTACAATAGCAGTTTTTATATTTAGGTTTCCCTCTGTTCTCTAATGTATAGATAGATGAATTTGGAACTCTAAATCCAACATGGTTTGTAGTAGCTCTTTGAAACTTGAGAAAATAAAGAAGTTCTGAGTTTTGTCTCTATGGTTTGTTTCCTCTTCAAGTAGCCCTAGGCACAGACTGTGGAAAAGCACTTTCATTGAGAGGGGTTGCCAATCTTCTAAAAAATAACGAGTTTCCGAAATACCAGCAAATATTTTTTCACCCAATCTTGATGATACTTGGTAGTAATGATCAGTACACAAATCCCACTTGGCTCACCAAATTTTCTTCTTCTAGGTTGAAGCGTTCGTCTACAGTAGCAGTTTTTATATTTAGGTTTCTCTCTGTTCTCTCCTATATAGATAGATGAATTTGGAACTTTAAATCCAACAAGGATTGTAGTAGCTCTTTGAAACTTGACAAAATAAAGGAGGTCTCTGTTTTGTCTCTATGGTTTCTTTCCTCTTCAAGTAGCCCTAGGCACAGACTGTGGAAGCACTTTCATTGAGATGGGTTGCCAAGCTTCTAAGAAATAACGAGTTTCCAAAATTCCAGCAAATATTTTTTCACCCAATCTTGATGATACTTGGTGGTAATTATCAGTACACAAATCCAGCTTGGCTCACCCAATTTTGTTCTTCTACGTTGAAGCTTTCGTCTATAGGAGCAGTTTTTATATTTAGGTTTCACTCGGTTCTCTCATATATAGAAACATGAATTTGGAACTCTAAATCCAACATGGTTTGTAGTAGCTTTTTGAAACTTGACAAAATAAAGGAGTTCTCAGTTTTGTCTCTCTGGTTTGTTTCCTCTTCAAGTAGCCCTAATCACAGACTGTGGAAAAGCACTTTCATGGAGAGGGGTTGCCAAGCTTCTAAGAAATTACGAGTTTCCGAAATACCAGCATGTATTTTCTCACCCAATCTTGATGATACTTGGTGGTAATGATCCGTACACAAATCCCACTTGGCTCACCAAATTTTGTTCTAGGTTGATGCGTTCATCTACAGTAGATGTTTTTATATTTAGGTTTCACTCTTTTCTCTCATATATAGATAGATGAATTTGGAACTCTAAATCCAACATGGTTTGTAGTAGCTCTTTGAAACTTGAAAAAATAAAGGAGTTCTCAGTTTTGTCTCTATGGTTTTTTTCCTCTTTAAGTAGCCCTAGGCACAGACTGTGGAAAAGCACTTTCATTGAGAGGGGTTGCCAAGCTTCTAAGAAATTACGAGTTTCTGAAATACCAGCAAATATTTTTTCACCCAATCTTGACGATACTTGGTGGTAATGATCAGTTCTCAAATCCCACTTGGTTCACCAAATTTTGTTCTTCTAGGTTGAAGCGTTCGTCTACAGTAGCAGTTTTTAAATTTAGGTTTCACTCTGTTCTCTCCTATATAGATAGATGAATTTGGAACTCAAAATCCAACATGGTTTGTATTAGCTCTTTGAAACTTGACAAAATAAAGGAGTTCTGAGTTTTGTCTGTATGGTTTGTTTCCTCTTCATGTAGCCCTAGGCACAGACTGAGGAAAAGCACTTTCATTGAGAGGGGTTGCCAAGCTTCTAAGAAATAACGATTTTCCGAAATACCAGCAAATATTTTTTCACCCAATCTTGATGATACTTGGTGGTAATTATCAGTACACAAATCCCACTTGGCTCACCAAATTTTGTTCTTCTACGTTGAAGCGTTCGTCTACAGGAACAGTTTTTATATTTAGGTTTCACTCGGTTCTCTCATATATAGAATCATGAATTTGGAACTCTAAATCCAACATGGTTTGTAGTAGCTTTTTGAAACTTGACAAAATAAAGCAGTTCTCAATTTTGTCTCTATGATTTGTTTCCTCTTCAAGTAGCCCTAGTCACAGACTGTGGAAAAGCACTTTCATGGAGAGGGGTTGCCAAGCTTCTAAGAAATTACGAGTTTCCGAAATACCAGCAAATATTTTTTCACCCAATCTTAATGATACATGGTGGTAATGATCAGTGCACAAATCCCACTTGGCTCACCAAATTTTGTTCTTCTAGGTTGAAGCGTTCGTCTACAGTAGCAGTTTTTATATTTAGGTTTCACTCTGTTCTCTCATATATAGATAGAGGAATTTGGAACTCTAAATCCAACATGGTGTGTAGTTGCTCTTTGAAACTTGACAAAATAAAGGAGTTCTGAGTTTTGTCTCTATGGTTTGATTCCTCTTCAAGTAGCCTAGGCACAGACTGTGGAAAAGCACTTTCATTGAGAGGTGTTGCCAAGCTTCTAAGAAATAAAGAATTTCCGAAATACCAGCAAATATTTTTTCACCCAATCTTGATGATACTTGGTGGTAATGATCAGTACACAAATTCCACTTGGCTCACCAAATTTTGTTCTTCTAGGTTGAAGCGTTCGTCTACAGTAGCAGTTTTTATATTTAGGTTTCTCTCTGTTCTCTCCTATATAGATAGAAGAATTTGGAACTCTAAATCCAACATGCATTGTAGTAGCTCTTTGAAACTTGACAAAATAAAGGAGTTCTCACTTTTGTCTCTATGGTTTGTTTCCTCTTCAAGTAGCCCTATGCACAGACTCTGGAAGCACTTTCATTGAGATGGGTTGCCAAGCTTCTAAGAAATAAAGAGTTTCCAAAATACCAGCAAATATTTTTTCACCCAATCTTGATGATACTTGGTGGTAATGATCAGTTCACAAATCCCACTTGGCTCACCAAATTTTGTTCTTCTAGGATGAAGCGTTCGTCTACAGTAGCAGTTTTTATATTTAGGTTTCACTCTGTGCTCTCCTATATAGATATATGAATTTGGAACTCTAAATCCAACATGGTTTGTAGTAGCTTTTTGAAACTTGACAAAATAAAGGAGTTCTCAATTTTGTCTCTATGATTTGTTTCCTCTTCAAGTAGCCCTAGTCACAGACTGTGGAAAAGCACTTTCATGGAGAGGGGTTGCCAAGCTTCTAGGAAATTACGAGTTTCCGAAATACCAGCAAATATTTTTTCACCGAAACTTGATGATACTTGGTGGTAATGATCAGTACACAAATCCCACTTGAATCACCAAATTTTGTTCTTCTAGGTTGAACCGTTCGTCTACAGTAGCGGTTTTTATATTTAGGTTTCCCTCTGTTTTCTCCTGTATAGAGAGATGAATTTGGAACTCTAAATCCAACAAAGGTTTGTAGTAGCTCTTTGAAACTTGACAAAATAAAGGAGTTCTCTGTTTTGTCTCTATGGTTTGTTTCCTCTTCAAGTAGCCCTAGGCACAAACTGTGGGAAAGCACTTTCATTGAGAGGGGTTGCCAAGCTTCTAAGAAATAACGAGTTTCCGAAATACCAGCAAATACTTTTTCACCCAATCTTGATGATACTTGGTGGTAATGATCAGTACACAAATCCCACTTGGCTCACCAAATTTTGTTCTTCTAGGTTGAAACGTTCGTCTACAGTAGCGGTTTTTATATTTAGGTTTCCCTCTGGTCTCTCCTGTATAGATAGATGAATTTGGAACTCAAAATCCCACATGGTTTGTAGTAGCTCTTTGAAACTTGACAAAATAAAGGAGTTCTCAGTTTTGTCTCTATGGATTGTTTCCTCTTCAAGTAGCCCTAGGCACAGACTGTGGAAGCACTTTCATTGAGATGGGTTGCCAAGCTTCTAAGAAATAACGAGTTTGCAAAATACCAGCAAATATTTTTTCACATAAAATTGATGATACTTGGTGGTAATGATCAGTACTCAAATCCCACTTGGATCACCAAATTTTTTTCTTCTACGTTGAAGCGTTCGTCTACAGGAGCAGTTTTTATATTTAAGTTTCACTGGGTTCTCTCCTATATAGATAGATGAATTTGGAACTCTAAATCCAACATGGTTTGTAGTAGCTCTTTGGAACTTGACAAAATAAAGGAGTTCTCAGTTTTGTCTCTATGGTTTGTATCCTCTTCAAGTAGCCCTAGCCACAGACTGTGGAAAAGCACTTTCATTGAGAGGGGTTGCCAAGCTTCTAAGAAATTACGAGTTTCCGAAATACCAGCAAATATTTTTTCACCCAATCTTGATGATACTTGCTGGTAATGATCCGTACACAAATCCCACTTGGCTCACCAAATTTTGTTCTTCTAGGTTGAAGCGTTCGTCTACAGTAGCAGTTTTTATATTTAGGTTTCACTCTGTTCTCTCATATATAGATTGATGAATTTGGAACTCTAAATACAACATGGTTTGTAGTAGCTCTTTGAAACTTGAAAAAATAAAGGAGTTCTCAGTTTTGTCTCTATGGTTTCTTTCCTCTTCAAGTAGCCCTAGTCACAGACTTTGGAAAAGCGCTTTCATTGAGAGGTGTTGCCAAGCTGCTAAGAAATTAAGAGTTTCCGAAATACCAGCAAATATTTTTTCACCCAATCTTGATGATACTTGGTGGTAATGATCAGCACACAAATCCCACTTGGTTCACCAAATTTTGTTCTTCTAGGTTGAAGCGTTCGTCTACAGTAGCAGTTTTTATATTTAGGTTTCCCTCTGTTCTCTCCTGTATAGATAGATGAATTTGGAACTCTAAATCCAACATGGATTGTAGTAGCTCTTTGAAACTTGAAAAAAATAAAGGAGTTCTCAGGTTTGTCTCTATGGTTTGTTTCCTCTTCAAGTAGCCCTAGGCACAGACTGTGGAAGCACTTTCATTGAGATGGGTTGCTAAGCTTCTAAGAAATAACGAGTTTCCAAAATACCAGCAAATATTTTTTCACCCAATCTTGATGTTACTTGGTGGTAATGATCAGTACAAAATTCCCACTTGGCTCACCAAATTTTGTTCTTCTAGGTTGAAGCATTCGTCTACAGTAGCAGTTTTTATATTTAGGTTTCCCTCTGTTCTCTCCTGTATAGATAGATGAATTTGGAACTCTAAATCCCACATGGTTTGTAGTAGCTCTTTGAAACTTGACAAAATAAAGGAGTTCTCACTTTTGTCTCTATGGATTGTTTCCTCTTCAATTAGCCCTAGGCACACACTGTGGAAAAGCACTTTCATTGAGAGGGGTTGCCAAGCTTCTAAAAAATAAAGAGTTACCGAAATACCAGCAAATATTTTTTCACCCAATCTTGATGATACTTGGTGGTAATGATCCGTACACAAATCCCACTTGGCTCACCAAATTTTGTTCTAGGTTGATGCGTTCATCTACAGTAGATGTTTTTATATTTAGGTTTCACTCTGTTCTCTCATATATAGATAGATGAATTTGGAACTCTAAAACCAACATGGTTTGTAGTAGCTCTTTGAAACTTGAAAAAATAAAGGAGTTCTCAGTTTTGTCTCTATGGTTTGTTTCCTCTTTAAGTAGCCCTAGGCACAGACTGTGGAAAAGCACTTTCATTGAGAGGGGTTGCCAAGCTTCTAAGAAATTACGAGTTTCTGAAATACCAGCAAATATTTTTTCACCCAATCATGACGATACTTGGTGGTAATTATCAGTACACAAATCCCTTTTGGCTCACCAAATTTTGTTCTTCTAGGTTGAAGCGTTCGTCTACAGTAGCGGTTTTTATATTTAGGTTTCTCTCTGTTCTCTCCTGTATAGATAGATGAATTTGGAACTCTAAATCCAACAAAGGTTTGTAGTAGCTCTTTGAAACTTGACAAAACAAAGGAGTTCTCAGTTTTGTCTCTATGGATTGTTTCCTCTTCAATTAGCCCTAGGCACACACTGTGGAAAAGCACTTTCATTGAGAGGTGTTGCCAAGCTTCTAAGAAATAACGAGTTTCCGAAATACCAGCAAATATTTTTTCACCCAATCTTGATGATACTTGTTGCTAATGATCAGTACACAAATCCCACTTGGCTCACCAAATTTTGTTCTTTTAGGTTGAAGCGTTCGTCTACAGTAGCAGTTTTTATATTTAGGTTTCTCTCTGTTCTCTCCTATATAGATAGATGAATTTGGAACTCTAAATCCAACATACATTGTAGTAGCTCTTTGAAACTTGACAAAATAAAGGAGGTCTCAGTTTTGTCTCTATGGTTTGTTTCCTCTTAAAGTAGCCCTAGGCTCAGACTGTGGAAGCACTTTCATTGAGATGGGTTGCCAAGCTTCTAAGAAATAACGAGTTTCCAAAATACCAGCAAATATTTTTTCACCCAACTTTGATAATACTTGGTGGTAATGATCAGTACTCAAATCCCACTTGGCTCACCAAATTTTGTTCTTCTACGTTGAAGTGTTCGTCTACAGGAGCAGTTTTTATATTTAAGTTACACTGGGTTCTCTCCTATATAGATAGATGAATTTGGAACTCTAAATCCAACATGGTTTGTAGTAGCTCTTTGAAACTTGACAAAATAAAGGAGTTCTGAGTTTTGTCTGTATGGTTTGTTTCCTCTTCAAGTAGTCCTAGTCACAGACTGTGGAAAAGCACTTTCATTGAGAGGGGTTGCCAAGCTTCTAAGAAATTACGAGTTTCCGAAATACCAGCAAATATTTTTTCACCCAAACTTAATGATACATGGTGGTAATGATCAGTACACAAATCCCACTTGGCTCACCAAATTTTGTTCTTCTACGTTGAAGCGTTCGTCTACAGTAGCAGTTTTTATATTTAGGTTTCACTCTGTTCTCTCATATATAGATAGAGGAATTTGGAACTCTAAATGCAACATGGTTTGTAGTAGCTCTTTGAAACTTGACAAAATAAAGGAGTTCTGAGTTTTTTTCTCTATGGTTTGTTTCCTCTTCAAGTAGCCTAGGCACAGACTGTGGAAAAGCACTTTCATTGAGAGGTGTTGCCAAGCTTCTAAGAAATAAAGAATTTCCGAAATACCAGCAAATATTTTTTCACCCAATCTTGATGATACTTGTTGCTAATGATCAGTACACAAAATCCACTTGGCTCACCAAATTTTGTTCTTCTAGGTTGAAGCGTTCGTCTACAGTAGCAGTTTTTATATTTAGGTTTCTCTCTGTTCTCTCCTATATAGATAGAAGAATTTGGAACTCTAAATCCAACATGGTTTGTAGTAGCTCTTTGAAACTAGACAAAATAAAGGAGTTCTGAGTTTTGTCTGTATGGTTTGTTTCCTCTTCAAGTAGCCCTAGGCACAGACTGTGGAAAAGCACTTTCATTGAGAGGGGTTGCCAAGCTTCTAAGAAATAACGAGTTTCCGAAATACCAGCAAATATTTTTTCACCCAATCTTGATGATACTTGTTGCTAATGATCAGTACACTAATCCCAGTTGGCTCACCAAATTTTGTTCTTCTACGTTGAAGCGTTAGTCTACAGGAGCAGTTTTTATATTTAGGTTTCACTCGGTTCTCTCATATATAGAAACATGAATTTGGAACTCTAAATCCAACATGGTTTGTAGTAGCTTTTTGAAACTTGACAAAATAAAAGAGTTCTCAATTTTGTCTCTATGATTTGTTTCCTCTTCAAGTAGCCCTAGTCACATACTGTGGAAAAGCACTTTCATGGAGAGGGGTTGCCAAGCTTTTAAGAAATTACGAGTTTCCGAAGTACCAGCAAATATTTTTTCACCCAATCTTGATGATACTTGTTGCTAATGATCAGTACACAAAATCCACTTGGCTCACCAAATTTTGTTCTTCTAGGTTGAAGCGTTCGTCTACAGTAGCAGTTTTTATATTTAGGTTTCTCTCTGTTCTCTCCTATATAGATAGAAGAATTTGGAACTCTAAATCCAACATGCATTGTAGTAGCTCTTTGAAACTGGACAAAATAAAGGAGTTCTCAGTTTTTTCTCTATGGTTTGTTTCCTCTTCAATTAGCCCTATGCACAGACTGTGGAAGCACTTTCATTGAGATGGGTTGCCAAGCTTCTAAGAAATAAAGAGTTTCCAAAATACCAGCAAATATTTTTATACCCAATCTTGATGATACTTGGTGGTAATGATCAGTTCACAAATCCCACTTGGCTCACCAAATTTTGTTCTTCTAGGATGAAGCGTTCGTCTACAGTAGCAGTTTTTATATTTAGGTTTCACTCTGTGCTCTCCTATATAGATACATGAATTTGGAACTCTAAATCCAACATGGTTTGTAGTAGCTCTTTGAAACTAGACAAAATAAAGGAGTTCTGAGTTTTGTCTGTATGGTTTGTTTCCTCTTCAAGTAGCCCTAGGCACAGACTGTGGAAAAGCACTTTCATTGAGAGGGGTTGCCAAGCTTCTAAGAAATAACGAGTTTCCGAAATACCAGCAAATATTTTTTCACCCAATCTTGATGATACTTGTTGCTAATGATCAGTACACTAATCCCAGTTGGCTCACCAAATTTTGTTCTTCTACGTTGAAGCGTTAGTCTACAGGAGCAGTTTTTATATTTAGGTTTCACTCGGTTCTCTCATATATAGAAACATGAATTTGGAACTCTAAATCCAACATGGTTTGTAGTAGCTTTTTGAAACTTGACAAAATAAAGGAGTTCTCAATTTTGTCTCTATGATATGTTTCCTCTTCAAGTAGCCCTAGTCACATACTGTGGAAAAGCACTTTCATGGAGAGGGGTTGCCAAGCTTCTAGGAAATTACGAGTTTCCGAAATACCAGCAAATATTTTTTCACCCAATCTTGATGATACTAAGTGGTGATGATCAGTACACAAATCCCTTTCGGCTCACCAAATTTTGTTCTTTTAGGTTGAAGCGTTCGTCTACAGTACCAGTTTATATATTTAGGTTTCCCTCTGTTCTCTCATATATAGATAGATGAATTTGGAACTCTAAATCCAACATGGTTTGTAGTAGGTCTTTGAAACTTGACAAAATAAAGGAGTTCTCAGTTTTGTCTCTATGGTTTGTTTCCTCTTCAAGTATCCCTAGGCACAGACTGTGGAAAAGCACTTTCATTGAGAGGGGTTGCCAAGCTTTTAAGAAATAAAGAGTTTCCGAAATACCAGCAAATATTTTTTCACCCAATCTTGATGATACTTGTTGCTAATGATCAGTACACAAATCCCACTTTTCTCACCAAATTTTGTTCTTCTAGGTTGAAACGTTCGTCTACAGTAGCAGTTTTTATATTTAGGTTTCTCTCTGTTCTCTCCTATATAGATAGATGAATTTGGAACTCTAAATCGAACATGCATTGTAGTAGCTCTTTGAAACTTGACAAAATAAAAGAGTTCTCAGTTTTGTCTCTATGGTTTGTTTCCTCTTCAAGTAGCCCTAGGCTCAGACTGTGGAAGCACTTTCATTGAGATGGGTTGCCAAGCTTCTAAAAATAACGAGTTTCCAAAATACCAGCAAATATTTTTTCACCCAACCGTGATGATACTTGGTGGTAATGATCAGTACTCAAATCCCACTTGGCTCACCAAATTTTGTTCTTCTACGTTGAAGCGTTCGTCTACAGGAGCAGTTTTTATATTTAAGTTTCACTCGGTTCTCTCATATATAGAAACATGAATTTGGAACTCTAAATCCAACATGGTTTGTAGTAGCTTTTTGAAACTTGACAAAAAAAAGGAGTTCTCAGTTTTGTCTCTATGGTTTGTTTCCTCTTCAAGTAGCCCTAGTCACAGACTGTGGAAAAGCACTTTCATGGAGAGGATTTGCCAAGCTTCTAAGAAATTACGAGTTTCCGAAATACCAGCAAATATTTTTTCACCCAATCTTGATGGTACTTGGTGGTAATGATCAGTACACAAATCCCACTTGGCTCACCAAATTTTGTTCTTCTAGGTTGAAGCGATCGTCTACAGTAGCAGTTTATATATTTAGGTTTCCCTCTGTTCTCTCCTGTATAGATAGATGAATTTGGAACTCTAAATCCAACATGGTTTGTAGTAGCTCTTTGAAACTTGACAAAATAAAGGAGTTCTCAGTTTTGTCTCTATGGATTGTTTCCTCTTCAATTAGCCCTAGGCACACACTGTGGAAAAGCACTTTCATTGAGAGGGGTTGCCAAGCTTCTAAGAAATAACGAGTTTCCGAAATACCAGCAAATATTTTTTCACCCAATCTTGATGATACTTGTTGCTAATGATCAGTACACAAATCCCACTTGGCTCACCAAATTTTGTTCTTCTAGGTTGAAGCGTTCGTCTACAGTAGCAGTTTTTATATTTAGGTTTCACTCTGTTCTCTCCTATATAGATAGATGAATTTGGAACTCTAAATCCAACATGGTTTGTAGTAGTTCTTTGAAAATTGACAAAATAAAGGAGTTCTCAGTTTTGTCTCTATGGTTTGTTTCCTCTTCAAGTAGCCCTAGGCACAGACTGTGGAAAGCACTTTCATTGAGATGGGTTGCCAAGCTTCTAAGAAATAACGAGTTTCTAAAATACCAGCAAATATTTTTTCACCCAATCTTGATGATACGTGGTGGTAATGATCAGTACACAAATCCCACTTGGCTCACCAAATTTTGTTCTTCTAGGTTGAAGCGTTCGTCTACAATAGCATTTTTTATATTTAGGTTTCCCTCTGTTCTCTCCGATATAGATAGTTGAATTTGGAACTCTAAATCGAACATGGTTTGTAGTAGCTCTTTGCAACTTGACAAAATAAAGGAGTTCTCAGTTTTGTCTCTATGGTTTCTTTCCTCTTCAAGTAGCCCTAGTCACAGACTGTGGAAAAGCACTTTCATTGAGAGGGGTTGCCAAGCTTCTAAGAAATTACGATTTCCGAAATACCAGCAAATATTTTTTCACCCAATCTTGATGATACTTGGTGGTAATGATCAGTACACAAATCCCTTTTGGCTCACCAAATTTTGTTCTTCTAGGTTGAAGCGTTCTTCTACAGTAGCGGTTTTTATATTTAGGTTTCTCTCTGTTCTCTCCTGTATAGATAGATGAATTTGGAACTCTAAATCCAACAAACGTTTGTAGTAGCTCTTTGAAACTTGACAAAATAAAGGAGTTCTCAGTTTTGTCTCTATGGTTTGTTTCCTCTTCAAGTAGCCCTAGTCACAGACTGTGGAAAAGCACTTTCATTGAGATGGGTTGCCAAGCTTCTAAGAAATAACGAGTTTCCGAATTACCAGCAAATATTTTTTCACCCAATCTTGATGATACTTGTTGCTAATGATCAGTACACAAATCCCACTTGGCTCACCAAATTTTGTTCTTCTAGGTTGAAGCGTTCGTCTACAGTAGCAGTTTTTATATTTAGGTTTCTCTCTGTTCTCTCCTATATAGATAGATGAATTTGGAACTCTAAATCGAACATGCATTGTAGTAGCTCTTTGAAACTTGACAAAATAAAGGAGTTCTCAGTTTTGTCTCTATGGTTTGTTTCCTCTTCAAGTAGCCCTAGGCTCAGACTGTGGAAGCACTTTCATTGAGATGGGTTGCCAAGCTTCTAAGAAATAACGAGTTTCCAAAATACCAGCAAATATTTTTTCACCCAACCTTGATGATACTTGGTGGTAATGATCAGTACTCAAATCCCACTTGGCTCATCAAATTTTGTTCTTCTAGGTTGAAGCGTTCGTCTACAGTAGCAGTTTTTATATTTAGGTTTCCCTCTGTTCTCTCCTGTATAGATAGATGAATTTGGAACTCTAAATCCAACATGGTTTGTAGTAGCTCTTTGAAACTTGACAAAATATAGGAGTTCTCAGTTTTGTCTCTATGGTTTGTTTCCTCTTCAAGTAGCCCTAGGCACAGACTTGGAAAAGCACTTTCATTGACAGGCGTTGCCAAGCTTCTAAGAAATAACGAGTTTCCGAAATACCAGCAAATATTTTTTCAACCAATCTTGATGATACTTGATGGTAATGATCAGTACACAAATCCCACTTGACTCAGCAAATTTTGTTCTTCTAGGTTGAAGCGTTCGTCTACATTAGCGGTTTTTATATTTAGGTTTCCCTCTGTTTTCTCCTGTATAGATAGATGAATTTGGAACTCTAAATCCAACAAAGGTTTGTAGTAGCTCTTTGAAACTTGACAAAATAAAGGAGTTCTCAGTTTTGTCTCTATGGATTGTTTCCTCTTCAATTAGCCCTAGGCACACACTGTGGAAAAGCACTTTCATTGAGAGGTGTTGCCAAGCTTCTATGAAATAACGAGTTTCCGAAATACCAGCAAATATTTTTTCACCCAATCTTGATGATACTTGTTGCTAATGATCAGTACACAAATCCCACTTGGCTCACCAAATTTTGTTCTTCTAGGTTGAAGCGTTCGTCTACAGTAGCAGTTTTTATATTTAGGTTTCTCTCTGTTCTCTCCTATATAGATAGATGAATTTGGAACTCTAAATCCAACATGCATTGTAGTAGCTCTTTGAAACTTGACAAAATAAAGGAGGTCTCAGTTTTGTCTCTATGGTTTGTTTCCTCTTCAAGTAGCCCTAGGCTCAGACTGTGGAAGCACTTTCATTGAGATGGGTTGCCAAGCTTCTAAGAAATAACGAGTTTCCAAAATACCAGCAAATATTTTTTCACCCAATCTTGATGATACTTGGTGGTAATGATCAGTACACTAATCCCACTTGGCTCACCAAATTTTGTTCTTCTACGTTGAAGCGTTAGTCTACAGGAGCAGTTTTTATATTTAGGTTTCACTCGGTTCTCTCATATATAGAAACATGAATTTGGAACTCTAAATCCAACATGGTTTGTAGTAGCTTTTTGAAACTTGACAAAATAAAGGAGTTCTCAATTTTGTCTCTATGATTTGTTTCCTCTTCAACTAGCCCTAGTCACAGACTGTGGAAAAGCACTTTCATGGAGAGGGTTTGCCAAGCTTCTAGGAAATTACGAGTTTCCGAAATACCAGCAAATATTTTTTCACCCAATCTTGATGATACTAAGTGGTGATGATCAGTACACAAATCCCTTTCGGCTCACCAAATTTTGTTCTTTTAGGTTGAAGCGATCGTCTACAGTACCAGTTTATATATTTAGGTTTCCCTCTGTTCTCTCATATATAGATAGATGAATTTGGAACTCTAAATCCAACATGGTTTGTAGTAGCTCTTTGAAACTTGACAAAATAAAGGAGTTCTCAATTTTGTCTCTATGGTTTGTTTCCTCTTCAAGTAGCCCTAGGCTCAGACTGTGGAAGCACTTTCATTGAGATGGGTTGCCAAGCTTCTAAGAAATAACGAGTTTCCAAAATACCAGCAAATATTTTTTCACCCAACCGTGATGATACTTGGTGGTAATGATCAGTACTCAAATCCCACTTGGCTCACCAAATTTTGTTCTTCTACGTTGAAGCGTTCGTCTACAGGAGCAGTTTTTATATTTAAGTTTCACTCGGTTCTCTCTTATATAGAAACATGAATTTGGAACTCTAAATCCAACATGGTTTGTAGTAGCTTTTTGAAACTTGACAAAATAAAGGAGTTCTCAGTTTTGTCTCTATGGTTTGTTTCCTCTTCAAGTAGCCCTAGTCACAGACTGTGGAAAAGCACTTTCATGGAGAGGATTTGCCAAGCTTCTAAGAAATTACGAGTTTCCGAAATACCAGCAAATATTTTTTCACCCAATCTTGATGGTACTTGGTGGTAATGATCAGTACACAAATCCCACTTGGCTCACCAAATTTTGTTCTTCTAGGTTGAAGCGTTCGTCTACAGTAGCAGTTTATATATTTAGGTTTCCCTCTGTTCTCTCCTGTATAGATAGATGAATTTGGAACTCTAAATCCAACATGGTTTGTAGTAGCTCTTTGAAACTTGAAAAAATAAAGGAGTTCTCAGTTTTGTCTCTATGGATTGTTTCCTCTTCAAGTAGCCCTAGGCACACACTGTGGAAAAGCACTTTCATTGAGAGGGGTTGCCAAGCTTCTAAGAAATAACGAGTTTCCGAAATACCAGCAAATATTTTTTCACCCAATCTTGATGATACTTGTTGCTAATGATCAGTACACAAATCCCACTTGGCTCACCAAATTTGGTTCTCCTAGGTTGAAGCGTTCGACTACAGTAGCGGTTTTTATATTAAGGTTTCCCTCTGTTCTCTCCTGTATAGATAGATGAATTTGGAACTCTAAATCCAACATGGTTTGTAGTAGCTCTTTGAAACTTGACAAAATAAAGGAGTTCTCAGTTTTGTCTCAATGGTTTGTTTCCTCTTCAATTAGCCCTAGGGACACACTGTGGAAAAGCACTTTCATTGAGAGGGGTTGCCAAGCTTCTAAGAAATAACGAGTTTCCGAAATACCAGCAAATATTTTTTCACCCAACCTTGATGATACTTGGTGGTAATGATCAGTACTCAAATCCCACTTGGCTCACCAAATTTTGTTCTTCTACGTTGAAGCGTTCGTCTACAGGAGCAGTTTTTATATTTAAGTTTCACTCGGTTCTCTCATATATAGAAACATGAATTTGGAACTCTAAATCCAACATGGTTTGTAGTAGCTTTTTGAAACTTGACAAAATAAAGGAGTTCTCAGTTTTGTCTCTATGGTTTGTTTCCTCTTCAAGTAGCACTAGTCACAGACTGTGGAAAAGCACTTTCATGGATAGGATTTGCCAAGCGTCTAAGAAATTACGAGTTTCCGAAATACCAGCAAATATTTATTCACCCAATCTTGATGATACTTTTTGCTAATGATCAGTACACAAATCCCATTTGGCTCACCAAATTTTGTTCTTCTAGGTTGAAGCGTTCGTCTACAGTAGCAGTTTTTATATTTAGGTTTCACTCTGTTCACTCCTATATAGATAGATGAATTTGGAACTCTAAATCCAACATGGTTTGTAGTAGCTCTTTGAAACTTGACAAAATAAAGGAATTCTCAGTTTTGTCTCTATGGTTTGTTTCCTCTTCAAGTAGTCCTAGGCACAGACTGTGGAAAGCAATTTCATTGAGATGGGTTGCCAAGCTTCTAAGAAATAACGAGTTTCTAAAATACCAGCAAATATTTTTTCACCCAATCTTGATGATACGTGTTGGTAATGATCAGTACACAAATCCCACTTGGCTCACCAAATTTTGTTCTTCTAGGTTGAAGCGTTCGTCTACAATAGCATTTTTTATATTTAGGTTTCCCTCTGTTCTCTCCGATATAGATAGTTGAATTTGGAACTCTAAATCGAACATGGTTGGTAGTAGCTCTTTGAAACTTGACAAAATAAAGGAGTTCTCAGTTTTGTCTCTATGGTTTTTTCCTCTTCAAGTAGCCCTAGTCACAGACTGTGGAAAAGCACTTTCATTGAGAGGGGTTGCCAAGCTTCTAAGAAATTACGAGTTTCCGAAATATCAGCAAATATTTTTTCACCCAATCTTGATGATACTTGGTGGTAATGATCAGTACACAAATCCCTTTTGGCTCACCAAATTTTGTTCTTCTAGGTTGAAGCGTTCGTCAACAGTACCAGTTTATATATTTAGGTTTCCCTCTGTTCTCTCATATATAGATAGATGAATTTGGAACTCTAAATCCAACATGGTTTGTAGTAGCTCTTTGAAACTTGACAAAATAAAGGAGTTCTCAGTTTTGTCTCTATGGTTTGTTTCCTCTACAAGTAGCCCTAGGAACAGACTGTGGAAAAGCACTTTCATTGAGAGGGGTTGCCAAGCTTTTAAGAAATAAAGAGTTTCCGAAATACCAGCAAATATTTTTTCACCCAATCTTGATGATACTTGTTGCTAATGATCAGTACACAAATCCCACTTGGCTCACCAAATTTTGTTCTTCTAGGTTGAAGCGTTCGTCTACAGTAGCAGTTTTTATATTTAGGTTTCTCTCTGTTCTCTCCTATATAGATAGATGAATTTGGAACTCTAAATCCAACATGGATTGTAGTAGCTCTTTGAACCTTGAAAAAATAAAGGAGTTCTCAGTTTTGTCTCTATGGTTTGTTTCCTCTTCAAGTAGCCCTAGGCACAGACTGTGGAAGCACTTTCATTGAGATGGGTTGCCAAGCTTCTAAGAAATAACTAGTTTCCAAAATACCAGCAAATATTTTTTCACCCAATCTTGATGATACTTGGTGGTAATGATCCGTACACATATCCCACTTGGCTCACCAAATTTTGTTCTTCTACGTTGAAGCGTTCGTCTACAGGAGCAGTTTTTATATTTAGGTTTCACTCTGTTCTCTCATATATAGAAACATGAATTTGGAACTCTAAATCCAACATGGTTTGTAGTAGCTTTTGAAAATTTGACAAAATAAAGGAGTTCTCAATTTTTTCTGTATGATTTGTTTCCTCTTCAAGTAGCCCTAGTCACAGACTGTGGAAAAGCACTTTCATGGAGAGGGGTTGCCAAGCTTCTAAGAAATTACGAGTTTCCGAAATACCAGCAAATATTTTTTCAAAAAATCTTGATGATACTTGGTGGTAATGATCAGTACCCAAATCCCACTTGGCTCACCAAATTTTGTTCTTCTAGGTTGAAGCGTTCGTCTACAGTAGCGGTTTTTATATTTAGGTTTCCCTCTGTTCTCTCCTGTATAGATCGATGAATTTGGAACTCTAAATCCAACATGGTTTGTAGTAGCTCTGTGAAACTTGAAAAATAAAGGAGTTCTCAGTTTTGTCTGTATGGTTTGTTTCCTCTTCAAGTAGCCCTAGGCACAGACTGTGGAAAAGCACTTTCATTGAGAGGGGTTGCCAAGCTTCTAAGAAATAAAGAATTTTCGAAATACCAGCAAATATTTTTTCACCCAATCTTGATGATACTTGTTGCTAATGATCAGTACACAAATCCCACTTGGCTCACCAAATTTTGTTCTTCTAGGTTGAAGCGTTCGTCTACAGTAGCAGTTTTTATATATAGGTTTCCCTCTGTTCTCTCCTATATAGATAGATGAATTTGGAACTCTAAATCCAACATGGATTGTAGTAGCTCTTTGAAACTTGAAAAAATAACGGAGTTCTCAGTTTTGTCTCTATGGTTTGTTTCCTCTTCAAGTAGCCCTAGGCACAGACTGTGGAAACACTTTCATTGAGATGGGTTGCCAAGCTTCTAAGAAATAACGAGTTTCCAAAATACCAGCAAATATTTTTTCACCCAATCTTGATGATACTTGGTGGTAATGATCCGTACACAAATCCCACTTGGCTCACCAAATTTTGTTCTTCTAGGTTGATGCGTTCATCTACAGTAGATGTTTTTATATTTAGGTTTCACTCTGTTCTCTCCTATAAAGAAAGATGAATTTGGAACTCTAAATCCAACATGGTTTGTAGTAGCTCTTTGAAACTTGAAAAAATAAAGGAGTTCTCAGTTTTGTCACTATGGTTGTTTCCTCTTTAAGTAGCCCTAGGCACAGACTGTGGAAAAGCACTTTCATTGAGAGGGGTTGCCAAGCTTCTAAGAAATTACGAGTTTCTGAAATACCAGCAAATATTTTTTCACCCAATCTTGATGATACGTGGTGTTAATGATCAGTTCACAAATCCCACTTGGCTCACCAAGTTTTGTTCTTCTAGGTTGAAGCGTTCGTCTACAGTAGCAGTTTTTATATTTAGGTTTCACTCTGTGCTCTCCTATATAGATAGATGAATTTGGAACTCTAAATCCAACATGGTTTGTAGTAGCTCTTTGAAACTTGACAAAATAAAGGAGTTCTGAATTTTGTCTCTATGGTTTGTTTCCTCTTCAAGTAGCCCTAGGCACAGACTGTGGAAAAGCACTTTCATTGAGAGGCGTTGCCAAGCTTCTAAGAAATAACGAGTTTCCAAAATACCAGCAAATATTTTTTCACCCAATCTTGAAGATACTTGTTGCTAATGATCAGTACACTAATCCCACTTGGCTCACCAAATTTTGTTCTTTTAGGTTGAAGCGTTCGTCTACAGTAGCAGTATTTATATTTAGGTTTCTCTCTGTTCTCTCCTATATAGATAGATGAATTTGGAACTCTAAATCCAACATGGATTGTAGTAGCTCTTTGAAACTTGAAAAAATAAAGGAGTTCTCAGTTTTGTCTCTATGGTTTGTTTCCTCTTCAAGTAGCCCTAGGCACAGACTGTGGAAGCACTTTCATTTAGATGGGTTGCCAAGCTTCTAAGAAATAACGAGTTTCCGAAATTCCAGCAAATATTTTTTCACCCAATCTTGATGATACTTGTTGCTAATGATCAGTACACAAATCCCACTTCGCTCACCAAATTTTGTTCTTCTAGGTTGAAGCGTTCGTCTACAGTAGCAGTTTTTATATTTAGGTTTCTCTCTGTTCTCTCCTGTATAGATAGATGAATTTGGAACTCTAAATCCAACATGCATTGTAGTAGCTCTTTGAAATTTGACAAAATAAAGGAGTTCTCAGTTTTTTCTCTATGGTTTGTTTCCTCTTCAAGTAGCCCTAGGCTCAGACTGTGGAAGCACTTTAATTGTGATGGGTTGCCAATCTTCTAAGAAATAACGAGTTTTCAAAATACCAGCAAATATTTTTTCACCCAATCTTGATGATACTTGGTGGTAATGATCCGTACACAAATCCCACTTGGCTCACCAAATTTTGTTCTTCTACGTTGAAGCTTTCGTCTACAGGAGCAGTTTTTATATTTAGGTTTCACTCGGTTCTCTCATATATAGAAACCTGAATTTGGAACTCTAAATCCAACATGGTTTGTAGTAGCTTTTTAAAATTTGACAAAATAAAGGAGGTCTCAATTTTTTCTGTATGATTTGTTTCCTCTTCAAGTAGCCCTAGTCACAGACTGTGGAAAAGCACTTTCATGGAGAGGGGTTGCCAAGCTTCTAAGAAATTACGAGTTTCCGAAATACCAGCAAATATTTTTTCAAACAATATTGATGATACTTGGTGGTAATGATCAGTACACAAATCCCACTTGGCTGACCAAATTTTGTTCTTCTAGTTGAAGCGTTCGTCTACAGTAGCAGTTTTTATATTTAGGTTTCCCTCTGTTCTCTCCTATATAGATAGATGAATTTGGAACTCTAAATCCAACATGGATTGTAGTAGCTCTTTGAAACTTGAAAAAATAAAGGAGTTCTCAGTTTTGTCTCTATGGTTTGTTTCCTCTTCAAGTAGCCCTAGGCACAGACTGTGGAATCACTTTCATTGAGATGGGTTGCCAAGCTTCTAAGAAATAACGAGTTTCCAAAATACCAGCAAATATTTTTTCACCCAATCTTGATGATACTTGGTGGTAATGATCAGTTCACAAATCCCACTTGGCTCACCAAATTTTGTTCTTCTAGGTTGAAGCGTTCGTCTACAGTAGCAGTTTTTATATTTAGGTTTCACTCTGTGCTCTCCTATATAGATAGATGAATTTGGAACTCTAAATCCAACATGGTTTGTAGTAGCTCTTTGAAACTTGACAAAATAAAGGAGTTCTGAGTTTTGTCTGTATGGTTTGTTTCCTCTTCAAGTAGCCCTAGGCACAGACTGTGGAAAAGCACTTTCATTGAGAGGCGTTGCCAAGCTTCTAAGAAATAACGAGTTTCCGAAATACCAGCAAATATTTTTTCACCCAATCTTGATGAGACTTGTTGCTAATGATCAGTACACTAATCCCACTTGGCTCACCAAATTTTGTTCTTCTAGGTTGAAGCGTTCGTCTACAGTAGCAGTATTTATATTTAGGTTTCTCTCTGTTCTCTCCTATATAGATAGATGAATTTGGAACTCTAAATCCAACATGGATTGTAGTAGCTCTTTGAAACTTGACAAAATAAAGGAGTTCTCAGTTTTGTCTCTATGGTTTGTTTCCTCTTCAACTAGCCCTAGGCACAGACTGTGGAAGCACTTTCATTGAGATGGGTTGCCAAGCTTCTAAGAAATAACGAGTTTCCAAAATACCAGCAAATATTTATTCACCCATCTTGATGATACTTGGTGGTAATGATCAGTACTCAAATCCCACTTGGCTCACCAAATTTTGTTCTTCTACGTTGAAGCGTTCGTCTACAGGCGCAGTTTTTATATTTAAGTTTCACTGGGTTCTCTCCTATATAGATAGATGAATTTGGAACTCTAAATCCAACATGGATTGTAGTAGCTCTTTGAAACATGACAAAATAAAGGAGTTCTCAATTTTGTCTCTATGGTTTCTTTCCTCTTCAAGTAGCCGTAGTCACAGACTGTGGAAAAGCACTTTCATTGAGAGGGGTTGCCAAGCTTCTAAGAAATTAAGAGTTTCCGAAATACCAGCAAATATTTTTTCACCCAATCTTGATGATACGTGGTGGTAATGATCAGTACACAAATCCCACTTGGCTCACCAAATTTTGTTCTTCTAGGTTGAAGCGTTCGTCTACAAAAGCATTTTTTATATTTAGGTTTCCTTCTGTTTCCTCCGATATAGATAGTTGAATTTGGAACTCTAAATCGAACATGGTTTGTAGTAGCTCTTTGAAACTTGACAAAATAAAGGAGTTCTCAGTTTTGTCTCTATGGTTTGTTTCCTCTTCAAGTAGCCCTAGTCACAGACTGTGGAAAAGCACTTTCATTGAGAGGGGTTGCTAAGCTTCTAAGAAATTACGAGTTTCCGAAATACCAGCAAATATTTTTTCACCCAATCTTGATGATACTTGGTGGTAATGATCAGTACACAAATCCCTTTTGGCTCACCAAATTTTGTTCTTCTAGGTTGAAACGTTCGTCTACAGTAGCAGTTTTTATATTAAGGTTTCTTTCTGTTCTCTCCTATATAGATAGATGAATTTGGAACTCGAAATCCAACATGGATTGTAGCAGCTCTTTGAAACTTGAAAAAATAATGGAGTTCTCAGTTTTGTCTCTATGGTTTGTTTCCTCTTCAAGTAGACCTAGGCACAGACTGTGGAAGCACTTTCATTTAGATGGGTTGCCAAGCTTCTAAGAAATAACGAGTTTCCAAAATACCAGCAAATATTTTTTCACCCAATCTTGATGATACTTGGTGGTAATGATCCGTACACAAATCCCATTTGGCTCACCAAATTTTGTTCATCTACGTTGAAGCGTTCGTCTACAGGAGCAGTTTTTATATTTAGGTTTCACTCGGTTCTCTCATATATAGAAACCTGAATTTGGAACTCTAAATCCAACATGGTTTGTAGTAGCTTTTTAAAATTTGACAAAATAAAGGAGTTCTCAATTTTTTCTGTATGATTTGTTTCCTCTTCAAGTAGCCCTAGTCACAGACTGTGGAAAAGCACTTTCATGGAGAGGGGTTGCCAAGCTTCTAAGAAATTACGAGTTTCCGAAATACCAGCAAATATTTTTTCAAACAATATTGATGATACTTGGTGGTAATAATCAGTACACAAATCCCACTTGGCTGACCAAATTTTGTTCTTCTAGTTGAAGCGTTCGTCTACAGTAGCAGTTTTTATATTTAGGTTTCCCTCTGTTCTCTCCTGTATAGATAGATGAATTTGGAACTCTAAATCCAACATGGTTTTTAGTAGCTCTATGAAATTTGACAAAATAAAGGAGTTCTCAGTTTTGTCTCTATGGTTTGTGTCCTCTTCATGTAGCCCTAGGCACAGACTGTGGAAAAGCACTTTCATTGAGAGTGGTTGCCAAGCTTCTAAGAAATTACAAGTTTCCGAAACATCAGCAAATATTTTTTCACCCAATCTTGATGATACTTGGTGGTTATGATCAGTACACAAATCCCACTTGGCTCACCAAGTTTTGTTCTTCTAGGTTGAAGCGCTCGTCTACAGTAGCAGTTTTTATATTTAGGATTCTCTCTGTTCTCTCCTATACAGAGAGATGAATTTGGAACTCTAAATCTAACATGGATTGTAGTAGCTCTTTGAAACATGACAAAATAAAGGAGTTCTCAGTTTTGTCTCTATGGTTTGTTTAATCTTCAACTAGCCCTAGGCACAGACTGTGGAAAGCGCTTTCATTGAGAGGGGTTGCCAAGCTTCTAAAAAATAACGAGTTTCCGAAATACCAGCAAATATTTTTTCACCCAATCTTGATGATACTTGGTGGTATTGATCAGTACACAAATCCCACTTGGCTTACCAAATTTTGTTCTTCTAGTTTGAAGCCTTCGTCTACAGTAGCAGTTTTTATATTTAGGTTTCCCTCTGTTCTCTCCTGTATAGATAAATGATTTTGGAACTCTAAATCCAAGATGGTTTGTAGTAGCTCTTTGAAACTTGAAAAAATAAAGGAGTTCTCAGTTTTGTCTCTATGGATTGTTTCCTCTTCAATTAGCCCTAGGCACACACTGTGGAAAAGTACTTTCATTGAGAGGGGTTGTCAAGCTTCTAAGAAATAACGAGTTTCCGAAATACCAGCAAATATTTTTTCACCCAACCTTCATGATACTTGGTGGTACTGATCAGTATACAAATCCCACTTGGCTCACCAAATTTCGTTCTTCTAGGTTGAAGCGTTCCTCTATAGTAGCAGTTTTTATGTTTAGGTTTCCCTCTGTTCTCTCCTTTATAGATAGATGAATTTGGAACTCTAAATCCAACATGGTTTGTAGTAGCTCTTTGAAACTTGACAAAATAAAGGAGTTCTCAGTTTTGTCTCTATGGTTTGTTTCGTCTTCATGTAGCCCTAGGCACTGAATGTGGAAAAGCACATTCATTGAGAGTGGTGGCCAAGCTTCTAAGAAATTACAAGTTTCCGAAACATCAGCAAATATTTTTTCACCCAATCTTGATGATACTTGGTGGTAATGATCAGTACACAATACCACTTGGCTCACCAAATTTTGTTATTCTAGGTTGAAGCGCTTGTCTACAGTAGCAGTTTTTATATTTAGGATTCTCTCTGTTCTCTCCTATACAGATAGATGAATTTGGAACACTAAATCCAACATGGATTGTAGTAGCTCTTGGAAACATGACAAAATAATGGAGTTCTCAGTTTTGTCTCTATGGTTTGTTTAATCTTCAAATATCCCTAGGCACAGACTGTGGAAAAGCATTTTCATTGAGAGGGGTTGCCAAGCTTTTTTGAAATAACGAGTTTCCGAAATACCAGCAAATATTTTTTCACCCAATCTAGAAGATAATTGTTGGTAATGATCAGTACACAAATCCCACTTGGCTCACCAAATTTTCTTCTTGTAGTTTGAAGCTTTCGTCTACAGTAGCAGTTTTTATATATAGGTTTCCCTCTGTTCTCTCCAATATAGATAGATGAATTTGGAACTCTAAATCCAACATGGTTTGTACTAGCTCTTTGAAACTTGACAAAATAAAGGAGTTCTCAGTTTTGTCTCCACGGTTTGTTTCCTCTTCAAGTAGCCCTATGCACAGACTGTGGAAAGCACTTTCATTGAGATGGGTTGACTATCTTCTAAGAAATAACGAGTTTCCAAAATACCAGCAAATATTTTTTCACCCAATCTTGATGATACTTGGTGGGTAATGATCAGTACACAAATCCCACTTGGCTCACCAAATTTTGTTCTTCTAGGTTGATGCGTTCATCTACAGTAGATGTTTTTATATTTAGGTTTCACTCTGTTCTCTCCTATATAGATAGATGAATTGGGAAATCTAAATCCAACATGGTTTGTAGTAGCTCTTTGAAACTTGAAAAAATAAAGGAGTTCTCAGTTTTGTCACTATGGTTTGTTTCCTCTTTAAGTAGCCCTAGGCACAGACTGTGGAAAAGCACTTTCATTGAGAGGGGTTGCCAAGCTTCTAAGAAATTACGAGTTTCTGAAATACCACCAAATATTTTTTCACCCAATCTTGATGATACTTGGTGGTAATGATCAGTTCACAAATCCCACTTGGCTCACCAAATTTTGTTCTTCGAGGTTGAAGCGTTCGTCTACAGTAGCAGTTTTTATATTTAGGTTTCACTCTGTGCTCTCCTATATAGATAGATGAATTTGGAACTCTAAATCCAACATGGTTTGTAGTAGCTCTTTGAAACTTGACAAAATAAAGGAGTTCTGAGTTTTGTCTGTATGGTTTGTTTCCTCTTCAAGTAGCCCTAGGCACAGACTGTGGAAAAGCACTTTCATTGAGAGGGGTTGACAAGCTTCTAAGAAATAACGAGTTTCCGATATACCAGCAAATACTTTTTCACCCAATCTTGATGATACTTTTTGCTAATGATCAGTACACAAATCCCATTTGGCTCACCAAATTTTGTTCTTCTAGGTTGAAGCGTTCGTCTACAGTAGCAGTTTTTATATTTAGGTTTCACTCTGTTCTCTCCTATATAGATAGATGAATTTGGATCTCTAAATCCAACATGGATTGTAGTAGCTCTTTGAAACTTGAAAAAATAAAGGAGTTCTCAGTTTTGTCTCTATGGTTTGTTTCCTCTTCAAGTAGCCCTAGGCACAGACTGTGGAAGCACTTTCATTGAGATGGGTTGCCAAGCTTCTAAGAAATAACGAGTTTCCAAAATACCAGCAAATATTTTTTCACCCAATCTTGATGATACTTGGTGGTAATTATCAGTACACAAATCCCACTTGGCTCACCAAATTTTGTTCTTCTACGTTGAAGCGTTCGTCTACAGGAGCAATTTTTATATTATGTTTCACTCGGTTCTCTCATATATAGAAACATGAATTTGAAACTCTAAATCCAACATGGTTTGTAGTAGCTTTTTGAAACTTGACAAAATGAAGGAGTTCTCAATTTTGTCTCTATGATTTGTTTCCTCTTCAAGTAGCCCTAGTCACACACTGTGGAAAAGCACTTTCATGGAGAGGGGTTGCCAAGCTTCTAAGAAATTACGAGTTTTCGAAATACCAGCAAATATTTTTTCACCCAATCTTCATGATACTTGGTGGTAATGATCAGTACACAAATCCCACTTGACTCACCAAATTTTGTTCTTCTAAGTTGAAGCGTTCTTCTACAGTAGTGGTTTTTATATTTAGGTTTCCCTCTGTTTTCTCCTGTATAGATAGATGAATTTGGAACTCTAAATACAACAAAGGTTTGTAGTAGCTCTTTGAAACTTGACAAAATAAAGGAGTTCTCAGTTTTGTCTCTATGGATTGTTTCCTCTTCAATTAGCCCTAGGCACACACTGTGGAAAAGCACTTTCATTGAGAGGGGTTGGCAAGCTTCTAAGAAATAACGAGTTTCCAAAATACCAGCAAATATTTTTTCACCCAATCTTGATGATACTTGTTGCTAATGATCAGTAATCAAATCCCACTTGGCTCACCAAATTTTGTTCTTCTAGGTTGAAGCGTTCGTCTACAGTAGCAGTTTTTATATTTAGGTTTCTCTCTGTTCTCTCCTGTATAGATAGATGAATTTGGAACTCTAAATCCAACATGCATTGTAGTAGCTCTTTGAAACTTGACAAAATAAAGGAGTTCTCAGTTTTTTCTCTATGGCTTGTTTCCTCTTCAAGTAGCCCTAGGCTCAGACTGTGGAAGCACTTTCATTGAGATGGGTTGCCAAGCTTCTAAGAAATAACGAGTTTCCAAAATACCAGCAAATATTTTTTCAACCAATCTGGATGATACTTGGTGGTAATGATCAGTACTTAAATCCCACTTGGCTCACCAAATTTTGTTCTTCTACGTTGAAGCGTTCGTCTACAGGAGCAGTTTTTATATTTAAGTTTCACTCGGTTCTCTCATATATGGAAACATGAATTTGGAACTCTAAATCCAACATGGTTTGTAGTAGCTTTTTGAAACTTGACAAAATAAAGGAGTTCTCAGTTTTGTCTCTATGGTTTGTTTCCTCTTCAAGTAGCCCTAGCCACAGACTGTGGAAAAGCACTTTCATGGAGAGGATTTGCCAAGCTTCTAAGAAATTACGAGTTTCCGAAATACCAGCAAATATTTTTTCACCCAATCTTGATGATACTTGGTGGTAATGATCAGTACACAAATCCCACTTGGCTCACCAAATTTTATTCTTCTAGTTGAAGCGTTCGTCTACAGTAGCAGTTTTTATATTTAGGTTTCCCTCTGTTCTCTCCTGTATAGATAGATGAATTAGGAACTCTAAATCCAACATGGTTTGTAGTAGCTCTTTGAAACTTGAAAAAATAAAGGAGTTCTCAGTTTTGTCTCTATGGATTGTTTCCTCTTCAATTAGCCCTAGGCACACACTGTGGAAAAGCACTTTCATTGAGAGGGGTTGCCAAGCTTCTAAGAAATTACAAGTTTCCGAAACATCAGCAAATATTTTTTCACCCAATCTTGATGATACTTGGTGGTTATGAACAGTACACAAATCCCACTTGGTTCACCAAGTTTTGTTCTTCTAGGTTGAAGCGCTCGTCTACAGTAGCAGTTTTTATATTTAGGATTCTCTCTGTTCTCTCCTATACAGAGAGATGAATTTGGAACTCTAAATCCAACATGGATTGTAGTAGCTCTTTGAAACATGACAAAATAAAGGAGTTCTCAGTTTTGTCTCTATGGTTTGTTTAATCTTCAAGTAGCCCTAGGCACAGACTGTGGAAAGCGCTTTCATTGAGAGGGGTTGCCAAGCTTCTAGAAAATAACGAGTTTCCTAAATACCAGCAAATATTTTTTCACCCAATCTTGATGATACTTGGTGGTATTGATCAGTACACAAATCCCACTTGGCTAACCAAATTTTGTTCTTCTAGTTTGAAGCCTTCTTCTACAGTAGCAGTTTTTATATTTAGGTTTCCCTCTGTTCTCTCCTGTATAGATAAATGATTTTGGAACTCTAAATCCAACATGGTTTGTAGTAGCTCTTTGAAACTTGAAAAAATAAAGGAGTTCTCAGTTTTGTCTCTATGGATTGTTTCCTCTACAATTAGCCCTAGGCACACACTGTGGAAAAGTACTTTCATTGAGAGGGGTTGCCAAGCTTCTAAGAAATAACGAGTTTCCGAAATACCAGCAAATATTTTTTCACCCATCTTGATGATACTTGGTGGTAATGATCAGTACACAAATCCCACTTGGCTCACCAAATTTCGTTCTTCTAGGTTGAAGTGTTCCTCTATAGTAGCAGTTTTTATATTTAGGTTTCCCTCTGTTCTCTCCTTTATAGATAGATGAATTTGGAACTCTAAATCCAACATGGTTTGTAGTAGCTCTTTGAAACTTGACAAAATAAAGGAGTTCTCACATTTGTCTCCACTGTTTGTTTCCTCTTCAAGTAGCCCTATGCACAGACTGTGGAAAGCACTTTCATTGAGATGGGTTGACTATCTTCTAAGAAATAACGAGTTTCCAAAATACCAGCAAATATTTTTTCACCCAATCTTGATGATACTTGGTGGTAATGATCCGTACACAAATCCCACATGGCTCACCAAATTTTGTTCTTCTAGGTTGATGCGTTCATCTACAGTAGATGTTTTTATATTTAGGTTTCACTCTGTTCTCTCCTATATAGATAGATGAATTTGGAACTCTAAATCCAACATGGTTTGTAGTAGCTCTTTGAAACTTGAAAAAATAAAGGAGTTCTCTTTTTTGTCACTATGGTTTGTTTCCTCTTCAAGTAGCCCTAGGCACAGACTGTGGAAAAGCACTTTCATTGAGAGGGGTTGACAAGCTTCTAAGAAATAACGAGTTTCCGAAATACCAGCAAATACTTTTTCACCGAATCTTGATGATACTTTTTGTTAATGATCAGTACACAAATCCCATTTGGCTCACCAAATTTTGTTCTTCTAGGTTGAAGCGTTCGTCTACAGTAGCAGTTTTTATATTTAGGTTTCACTCTGTTCTCTCCTATATAGATAGATGAATTTGGATATCTAAATCCAACATGGATTGTAGTAGCTCTTTGAAACTTGACAAAATAAAGGAGTTCTCAGTTTTGTCTTTATGGTTTGTTTCCTCTTCAAGTAGCCCTAGGCACAGACTGTGGAAGCACTTTCATTGAGATGGGTTGCCAAGCTTCTCAGAAATAACGAGTTTCCAAAATACCAGCAAATATTTTTTCACCCAATCTTGATGATACTTGGTGGTAATTATCAGTACACAAATCCCACTTGGCTCACCAAATTTTGTTCTTCTACGTTGAAGCGTTCGTCTACAGGAGCAATTTTTATATTATGTTTCACTCGGTTCTCTCATATATAGAAACATGAATTTGGAACTCTAAATCCAACATGGTTTATAGTAGCTTTTTGAAACTTGACAAAATAAAGGAGTTCTCAATTTTGTCTCTATGATTTGTTTCCTCTTCAAGTAGCCCTAGTCACACACTGTGGAAAAGCACTTTCATGGAGTGGGCTTGCCAAGCTTCTAAGAAATTACGAGTTTTCGAAATACCAGCAAATATTTTTTCACCCAATCTTGATGATACTTGGTGGTAATGATCAGTACACAAATCCCACTTGACTCACCAAATTTTGTTCTTCTAGGTTGAAGCGTTCTTCTACAGTAGCGGTTTTTATATTTATGTTTCCCTCTGTTTTCTCCTGTATAGATAGATGAATTAGGAACTCTAAATACAACAAAGGTTTGTACTAGCTCTTTGAAACTTGACAAAATAAAGGAGTTCTCAGTTTTGTCTATATGGATTGTTTCCTCTTCAATTAGCCCTAGGCACACACTGTGGAAAAGCACTTTCATTGAGAGGGGTTGGCAAGCTTCTAAAAAATAACGAGTTTCCGAAATACCAGCAAATATTTTTTCACCCAATCTTAATGATACTTGGTGGTAATGATCAGTACACAAATCCCACTTGGTTCACCAAGTTTTGTTCTTCTAGGTTGAAGCGCTCGTCTACAGTAGCAGTTTTTACATTTAGGATTCTCTCTGTTCTCTCCTATACAGAGAGATGAATTTGGAACTCTAAATCCAACATGGATTGTAGTAGCTCTTTGAAACATGAGAAAATAAAGGAGTTCTCAGTTTTGTCTCTATGGTTTGTTTAATCTTCAAGTAGCCCTAGGCACAGACTGTGGAAAGCGCTTTCATTGAGAGGGGTTGCCAAGCTTCTAAAAAATAACGAGTTTCCGAAATACCAGCAAATATTTTTTCACCCAATCTTGATGATACTTGGTGGTATTGATCAGTACACAAATCCCACTTGGCTTACCAAATTTTGTACTTCTAGTTTGAAGCGTTCGTCTACAGTAGCAGTTTTTATATTTAGGTTTCCCTCTGTTCTCTCCTGTATAGATAAATGATTTTGGAACTCTAAATCCAACATGGATTGTAGTAGCTCTTTGAAACTTGAAAAAATAAAGGAGTTCTCAGTTTTGTCTCTATGGATTGTTTCCTCTTCATGTAGCCCTAGGCACAGACTGTGGAAAAGCACTTTCATTGAGAGTGGTTGCCAAGCTTCTAAGAAATTACAAGTTTCCGAAACGTCAGCAAATATTTTTTCACCCAATCTTGATGATACTTGGTGGTTATGAACAGTACACAAATCCCACTTGGTTCACCAAGTTTTGTTCTTCTAGGTTGAAGCGCTCGTCTACAGTAGCAGTTTTTACATTTAGGATTCTCTCTGTTCTCTCCTATACAGAGAGATGAATTTGGAACTCTAAATCCAACATGGATTGTAGTAGCTCTTTGAAACATGAGAAAATAAAGGAGTTCTCAGTTTTGTCTCTATGGTTTGTTTAATCTTCAAGTAGCCCTAGCCACAGACTGTGGAAAAGCACTTTCATGGAGAGGATTTGCCAAGCTTCTAAGAAATTACGAGTTTCCGAAATACCAGCAAATATTTTTTTCACCCAATCTTGATGATACTTGGTGGTAATGATCAGTACACAAATCCCACTTGGCTCACCAAATTTTATTCTTCTAGTTGAAGCGTTCGTCTACAGTAGCAGTTTTTATATTTAGGTTTCCCTCTGTTCTTTCCGGTATAGATAGAATAATTTGGAACTCTAAATCCAACATGGTTTGTAGTAGCTCTATGAAACTTGACAAAATAAAGGAGTTCTCAGTTTTTTCTCTATGGATTGTTTCCTCTTCAAGTAGCCCTATGCACACACTGTGGAAAAGCCCTTTCATTGAGAGGGTTGCCAAGCTTCTAAGAAATAACGAGTTTCCGAAATACCAGCACATATTTTTTCACCCAATCTTGATGATACTTGTTGCTAATGATCAGTACACAAATCCCACTTGGCTCACCAAATTTTGTTCTCCTAAGTTGAAGCGTTCGTCTACAGTAGCAGTTTTTATATTTAGGTTTCACTCTGTTCTCTCATATGTAGATAGATGAATTTGGAACTCTAAATCCAACATGGTTTGTAGTAGCTCTTTGAAACTTGACAAAATAAAGGAGTTCTCAGTTTTGTCTCTATGGTTTGTTTCCTCTTCAAGTAGCCCAAGGCACAGACTGTGGAAAAGCACTTTCATTGAGAGGGCTTGCGAAGCTTCTAAGAAATAACGAGTTTCCGAAATACCAGCAAATATTTTTTCACCCAATCTTGATGATACTTGGTGGTAATGATCAGTACACAAATCTCACTTGGCTCACCAAATTTTTTTCTTCTAGGTTGAAGCGTTCGTCTACAGTAGCAGTTTTTATAATTAGGTTTCCCTCTGTTCTCTCCTATTTAGATAGATGAATTTGGAACTCTAAAACCAACATGGTTTTTAGTAGCTCTGTGAAACTTGAAAAAATAAAGGAGTTCTCAGTTTTGTCTGTATGGTTTGTTTCCTCTTCAAGTAGCCCTAGGCACAGACTGTTAAAAGCACTTTCATTGAGAGGGGTTGCCAAGCTTCTAAGAAATTACGAGTTTCCGAAATACCAGCAAATATTTTGTCACCCAATCTTGATGATACTTGGTCGTAATGATCAGTACACAAATCCGACGTGGCTCAGCAAATTTTGCTCTTCTAGGTTGAAGCGTTCGTCTACAGTAGCAGTTTTTATATTTAGGATTCTCTCTGTTCTCTCCTATATAGATAGATGAATTTGGAACTCTAAATCCAACATGGTTTGTAGTAGCTCTTTGAAACTTGACAAAATAAAGGAGTTCTCAGGTTTGTCTCTATGGTTTGTTTCCTCTTCAATAGCCCTAGGAGCAGACTGTGGAAAAGCACTTTCATTTAGAGGGGTTGCCAAGCTTCTAAGAAATAACGAGTTTCCGAAATACCAGCAAATATTTTTTCACCCAATCTTGATGATACTTGGTGGTAATGATCAGTACACAAATCCCACTTGGCTCACCAAATTTTGTTCTCCTAGGTTGAAGCGTTCGTCTACTGTAGCAGTTTTTACATTTAGGATTCACTCTGTTCTCTCATATATAGATAGATGAATTTGGAAATGTAAATCCAACATGGTTTGTAGTAGCTCTTTGAAACTTGAAAAAATAAAGGAGTTCTCAGTTTTGTCTCTATGGTTTGTTTCCTCTTCAAGTAGCCCTAGGCACAAACTGTGGAAAAGCACTTTCATTGAGAGGGTTTGCCAAGCTTCTAAGAAATAACGAGTTTCCGAAATACCAGCAAATATTTTTTCACCCAATCTTGATGATACTTGGTGGTAATGATCAGTACACAAATCCCACTTGGCTCACCAAATTTTGTTCTCCTAAGTTGAAGCGTTCATCTACAGTAGCAGTTTTTATATTTAGGTTTCTCTCTGTTCTCTCATATATAGATAGATGAATTTGGAACTCTAAATCCAACATGGTTTGTAGTAGATATTTGAAACTTGACAAAATAAAGGAGTTCTCAGTTTTGTCTCTATGGTTTGTTTCCTCTTCAAGTAGCCCTAGGCACAGACTGTGGAAAAGCACTTTCATTGAGAGGGCTTGCGAAGCTTCTAAGAAATAACGAGTTTCTGAAATACCAGCAAATATTTTTTCACCCAATCTTGATGATACTTGGTGGTAATGATCAGTACACAAATCCCACTTGGCTCACCAAATTTTTTTCTTCTAGGTTGAAGCGTTCGTCTACAGTAGCAGTTTTTATAATTAGGTTTCCCTCTGTTCTCTCCTATTTAGATAGATGAAATTGGAACTCTAAAACCAACATGGTTTTTAGTAGCTCTGTGAAACTTGAAAAAATAAAGGAGTTCTCAGTTTTGTCTGTATGGTTTGTTTCCTCTTCAAGTAGCCCTAGGCACAGACTGTGGAAAAGCATTTTCATTGAGAGGGGTTGCCAAGCTTCTAAGAAATAACGAGTTTCCGAAATACCAGCACATATTTTTTCAAACAATCTTGATGATACTTGGTGGTAATGATCAGTACACCAATCCCACTTGGCTCACCAAATTTTGTTCTTCTAGGTTGAAGCGTTCGTCTACAGTAGCAGTTTTTATGTTTAGGTTTCCCTCTGTTCTCTCCTATAGAGATAGATGAATTTGGAATTCTAAATCCAACATGGTTTTTAGTAGCTCTTTGAAACTTGACAAAATAAAGGTGTTCTCAGTTTTGTCCCTATGGTTTGTTTCCTCTTCAAGTAGCCCTAGGCACAGACTGTGGAAGAGCACTTTCATTGAGAGGGGTTGCCAAGCTTCTAAGAAATAACGAATTTCCGAAATACCAGCAATATTTTTTCACCCAATCTTGATGATACTTGGTGTTAATGATCAGTACAAAAATCCCACTTGGATCACCAAATTTTGTTCTTCTAGGTTGAAGCGTTCGTCTACAGTAGCAGTTTTTATATATAGGTTTCCCTCTGTTCTCTCCTATATAGAAAGATGAATTTGGAACACTAAATAAAACACGGTTTGTAGTATCTCTTTGAAACTTGACAAAATAAAGGAGTTCTCAGTTTTGTCTCTATGGTTTGTTTAATCTTCAAGTAGCCCTAGGCTCAGACTGTGGAAAAGCACTTTCATTGAGAGGGGTTGCCAAGCTTCAAAGAAATTACGAATTTCCGAAATACCAGGAAATATTTTTTCACCCAATCTTGAGGTTACTTGGTGGTAATGATCAGTACACAAACTCCACTTGGCTCACCAAATTTTGTTCTTCTAGGTTTAAGCGTTCGTCTACAGTAGAAGTTTTTATATTTAGGTTTCACTCTGTTCTCTCCTATATAGATAGATGAATTTTTAACTCTAAATCCAACATGGTTTGTAGTACCTCTTTGAAACTTGACAAAATAAAGGAGTTCTCAGTTTTGTCTCTATGGTTTGTTTTCACTTTAAGTAGCCCTAGGCACAGACTCTGGGAAAGCACTTTCATTGAAAGGGGTTGCCAAGCTTCCAAGAAATAAGGAGTTTCCGAAATACCAGCAAATATTTTTTCACCCAATCTTCATGATACTTGGTGGCAATGATCGGTACAAAATTCCCACTTGACTCACCAAATTTTGTTCTTCTAGGTTGAAGCGTTCGTTTACAGTAGCAGTTTTTATATTTAGATTTCCCTCTGTTCTCTCCTATACAGATAGATGAATTTGAACTCTAAATCCAACATGGTTTGTAGTAGCTCTTTGAAACTTGAAAAAATAAAGGAGTTCCTAGTTTTGTCTCTATGGTTTGTTTCCTCTTCAAGTAGCCCTACGCACAGACTGTGGAAAAGCACTTTCATTGGTGGGGTTGCCAAGCTTCTAAGAAATAACGAGTTCCCGAAATACCAGCAAATATTTTTTCAACCAATCTTGATGATATTTGGTGCTAATGATCAGTACACAAATCCCACTTGGCTCACCAAATTTTGTTCTTCTAGGTTGAAGCGTTCGTCTACAGTAGCAGTTTTTATATTTAGGTTTCCCTCTATTCTCTCCTATATAGATGGATGAATTTGGAACTCTAAATCCAACATGGTTTGTAGTACCTCTTTGAAACTTGACAAAATAAAGGAGTTCTCAGTTTTGTCTCTATGGTTTGTTTCCACTTTAAGTAGCCCTAGGCACAGACTCTGGGAAAGCACTTTCATTGAAAGGGGTTGCCAAGCTTCCAAGAAATAACGAGTTTCCGAAATACCAGCAAATATTTTTTCACCCAATCTTCATGATACTTGGTGGCAATGATCGGTACAAAATTCCCACTTGACTCACCAAATTTTGTTCTTCTAGGTTGAAGCGTTCGTTTACAGTAGCAGTTTTTATATTTAGGTTTCCATCTGTTCTCTCCTATACAGATAGATGAATTTGAACTCTAAATCCAACATGGTTTGTAGTAGCTCTTTGAAACTTGAAAAAATAAAGGAGTTCCTAGTTTTGTCTCTATGGTTTTTTTCCTCTTCAAGTAGCCCTACGCACAGACTGTGGAAAAGCACTTTCATTGGTGGGGTTGCCAAGCTTCTAAGAAATAACGAGTTCCCGAAATACCAGCAAATATTTTTTCACCCAATCTTGATGATAGTTGGTGCTAATGATCAGTACACAAATCCCACTTGGCTCACCAAATTTTGTTCTTCTAGGTTGAAGCGTTCGTCTACAGTAGCAGTTTTTATATTTAGGTTTCCCTCTATTCTCTCCTATATAGATGGATGAATTTGGAACTCTAAATCCAACATGGTTTGTAGTAGCTCTTTGAAACTTGACAAAATAAAGGAATTCTCACTTTTGTCTCTATGGTTTGTTTCCTCTTCAAGTAGCCCTAGGCACAGACTGTGGAAAAGCACTTTCATTGAGAGGGGTTGCCAAGCTTCTAAGAAATAACGAGTTTCCGAAATACCAGCAAATATTTTTTCACCCAATCTTGATGATACTTGGTGGTAATGATCAGTACACAAATCCCACTTGGCTCACCAAATTTTGTTCTTCTAGGTTGAAGCGTTCGTCTACAGTAGCAGTTTTTATATTTAGGTTTCCCTCTGTTCTCTCCTATAAGACAGATGAATTTGGAACTCTAAATCCAACATGGTTTGTAGTAGCTCTTTGAAACTTGACAAAACAAACGAGTTCTCAGATTTGTCTCTATGGTTTGTTTCCTCTTCAAGTAGCCCTAGGCACAGACTGTGGAAAAGCACTTTCATTGACAGGGGTTGCCAAGCTTCTAAGAAATAACGAGTTTCTGAAATACCAGCAAATATTTTTTCACCCAATCTTAATGATACTTGGTGGTAATGATCAGTACACAAATCCCACTTGGCTCACCAAATTTTGTTCATCTAGGTTGAAGCGTTCGTCTACAGTAGCAGTTTTTATATTTAGGTTTCCCTCTGTTCTCTCCTATATAGATGGATTAATTTGGATCTCTAAATCCAACATGGTAAGTAGTAGCTCTTTGAAACTTGACAAAATAAAGGAGTTCTCACTTTTGTCTCTATGGTTTGTTTCCTCTTCAAGTAGACCAAGCACAGACTGTGGAAAAGCACTTTCATTGAGAGGGGTTGCCAAGCTTCTAAGAAATAAGGAGTTTCCGAAATACCAGCAAATATTTTTTCACCCAATCTTGATGATACTTGGTGGTAATGATCAGTACACAAATCCCACTTGGCTCACCAAATTGTGTTCTCCTAAGTTTAAGCGTTCGTCTACAGTAGCAGTTTTTATATTTAGGTTTCACTCTGTTCTCTCATATGTAGATAGATGAATTTGGAACTCTAAATCCAACATGGTTTGTAGTAGCTCTTTGAAACTTGACAAAATAAAGGAGTTCTCAGTTTTGTCTCTATGGTTTGTTTCCTCTTCAAGTAGCCCTAGGCACAGACTGTGGAAAAGCACTTTCATTGAGAGGGCTTGCGAAGCTTCTAAGAAATAACCAGTTTCCGAAATACCAGCAAATATTTTTTCACCCAATCTTGATGATACTTGGTGGTAATGATCAGTACACAAATCCCACTTGGCTCACCAAATTTTTTTCTTCTAGGTTGAAGCGTTCGTCTACAGTAGCAGTTTTTATAATTAGGTTTCCCTCTGTTCTCTCCTATTTAGATAGATGAAATTGGAACTCTAAAACCAACATGGTTTTTAGTAGCTCTGTGAAACTTGAAAAAATAAAGGAGTTCTCAGTTTTGTCTGTATGGTTTGTTTCCTCTTCAAGTAGCCCTAGGCACAGACTGTGGAAAAGCATTTTCATTGAGAGGGGTTGCCAAGCTTCTAAGAAATAACGAGTTTCCGAAATACCAGCACATATTTTTTCAAACAATCTTGATGATACTTGGTGGTAATGATCAGTACACCAATCCCACTTGGCTCACCAAATTTTGTTCTTCTAGGTTGAAGCGTTCGTCTACAGTAGCAGTTTTTATGTTTAGGTTTCCCTCTGTTCTCTCCTATAGAGATAGATGAATTTGGAATTCTAAATCCAACATGGTTTTTAGTAGCTCTTTGAAACTTGACAAAATAAAGGTGTTCTCAGTTTTGTCCCTATGGTTTGTTTCCTCTTCAAGTAGCCCTAGGCACAGACTGTGGAAGAGCACTTTCATTGAGAGGGGTTGCCAAGCTTCTAAGAAATAACGAATTTCCGAAATACCAGCAAATATTTTTTCACCCAATCTTGATGATACTGTTGTTAATGATCAGTACAAAAATCCCACTTGGATCACCAAATTTTGTTCTTCTAGGTTGAAGCGTTCGTCTACAGTAGCAGTTTTTATATATAGGTTTCCCTCTGTTCTCTCCTATATAGAAAGATGAATTTGGAACACTAAATAAAACACGGTTTGTAGTAGCTCTTTGAAACTTGACAAAATAAAGGAGTTCTCAGTTTTGTCTCTATGGTTTGTTTAATCTTCAAGTAGCCCTAGGCTCAGACTGTGGAAAAGCACTTTCATTGAGAGGGGTTGCCAAGCTTCAAAGAAATTACGAATTTCCGAAATACCAGGAAATATTTTTTCACCCAATCTTGAGGTTACTTGGTGGTAATGATCAGTACACAAACTCCACTTGGCTCACCAAATTTTGTTCTTCTAGGTTTAAGCGTTCGTCTACAGTAGAAGTTTTTATATTTAGGTTTCACTCTGTTCTCTCCTATATAGATAGATGAATTTTTAACTCTAAATCCAACATGGTTTGTAGTACCTCTTTGAAACTTGACAAAATAAAGGAGTTCTCAGTTTTGTCTCTATGGTTTGTTTCCACTTTAAGTAGCCCTAGGCACAGACTCTGGGAAAGCACTTTCATTGAAAGGGGTTGCCAAGCTTCCAAGAAATAAGGAGTTTCCGAAATACCAGCAAATATTTTTTCACCCAATCTTCATGATACTTGGTGGCAATGATCGGTACAAAATTCCCACTTGACTCACCAAATTTTGTTCTTCTAGGTTGAAGCGTTCGTTTACAGTAGCAGTTTTTATATTTAGGTTTCCCTCTGTTCTCTCCTATACAGATAGATGAATTTGAACTCTAAATCCAACATGGTTTGTAGTAGCTCTTTGAAACTTGAAAAAATAAAGGAGTTCCTAGTTTTGTCTCTATGGTTTGATTCCTCTTCAAGTAGCCCTACGCACAGACTGTGGAAAAGCACTTTCATTGGTGGGGTTGCCAAGCTTCTAAGAAATAACGAGTTCCCGAAATACCAGCAAATATTTTTTCAACCAATCTTGATGATATTTGGTGCTAATGATCAGTACACAAATCCCACTTGGCTCACCAAATTTTGTTCTTCTAGGTTGAAGCGTTCGTCTACAGTAGCAGTTTTTATATTTAGGTTTCCCTCTATTCTCTCCTATATAGATGGATGAATTTGGAACTCTAAATCCAACATGGTTTGTAGTACCTCTTTGAAACTTGACAAAATAAAGGAGTTCTCAGTTTTGTCTCTATGGTTTGTTTCCACTTTAAGTAGCCCTAGGCACAGACTCTGGGAAAGCACTTTCATTGAAAGGGGTTGCCAAGCTTCCAAGAAATAACGAGTTTCCGAAATACCAGCAAATATTTTTTCACCCAATCTTCATGATACTTGGTGGCAATGATCGGTACAAAATTCCCACTTGACTCACCAAATTTTGTTCTTCTAGGTTGAAGCGTTCGTTTACAGTAGCAGTTTTTATATTTAGGTTTCCATCTGTTCTCTCCTATACAGATAGATGAATTTGAACTCTAAATCCAACATGGTTTGTAGTAGCTCTTTGAAACTTGAAAAAATAAAGGAGTTCCTAGTTTTGTCTCTATGGTTTGTTTCCTCTTCAAGTAGCCCTACGCACAGACTGTGGAAAAGCACTTTCATTGGTGGGTTTGCCAAGCTTCTAAGAAATAACGAGTTCCCGAAATACCAGCAAATATTTTTTCACCCAATCTTGATGATAGTTGGTGCTAATGATCAGTACACAAATCCCACTTGGCTCACCAAATTTTGTTCTTCTAGGTTGAAGCGTTCGTCTACAGTAGCAGTTTTTATATTTAGGTTTCCCTCTATTCTCTCCTATATAGAAGGATGAATTTGGAACTCTAAATCCAACATGGTTTGTAGTAGCTCTTTGAAACTTGACAAAATAAAGGAATTCTCACTTTTGTCTCTATGGTTTGTTTCCTCTTCAAGTAGCCCTAGGCACAGACTGTGGAAAAGCACTTTCATTGAGAGGGGTTGCCAAGCTTCTAAGAAATAACGAGTTTCCGAAATACCAGCAAATATTTTTTCACCCAATCTTGATGATACTTGGTGGTAATGATCAGTACACAAATCCCACTTGGCTCACCAAATTTTGTTCTTCTAGGTTGAAGCGTTCGTCTACAGTAGCAGTTTTTATATTTAGGTTTCCCTCTGTTCTCTCCTATAAGACAGATGAATTTGGAACTCTAAATCCAACATGGTTTGTAGTAGCTCTTTGAAACTTGACAAAACAAACGAGTTCTCAGATTTGTCTCTATGGTTTGTTTCCTCTTCAAGTAGCCCTAGGCACAGACTGTGGAAAAGCAATTTCATTGACAGGGGTTGCCAAGCTTCTAAGAAATAACGAGTTTCTGAAATACCAGCAAATATTTTTTCACCCAATCTTAATGATACTTGGTGGTAATGATCAGTACACAAATCCCACTTGGCTCACCAAATTTTGTTCATCTAGGTTGAAGCGTTCGTCTACAGTAGCAGTTTTTATATTTAGGTTTCCCTCTGTTCTCTCCTATATAGATGGATTAATTTGGATCTCTAAATCCAACATGGTAAGTAGTAGCTCTTTGAAACTTGACAAAATAAAGGAGTTCTCACTTTTGTCTCTATGGTTTGTTTCCTCTTCAAGTAGACCAAGCACAGACTGTGGAAAAGCACTTTCATTGAGAGGGGTTGCCAAGCTTCTAAGAAATAAGGAGTTTCCGAAATACCAGCAAATATTTTTTCACCCAATCTTGATGATACTTGGTGGTAATGATCAGTACACAAATCCCACTTGGCTCACCAAATTTTGTTCTCCTAAGTTTAAGCGTTCGTCTACAGTAGCAGTTTTTATATTTAGGTTTCACTCTGTTCTCTCATATGTAGATAGATGAATTTGGAACTGTAAATCCAACATGGTTTGTAGTAGCTCTTTGAAACTTGACAAAATAAAGGAGTTCTCAGTTTTGTCTCTATGGTTTGTTTCCTCTTCAAGTAGCCCTAGGCACAGACTGTGGAAAAGCACTTTCATTGAGAGGGCTTGCGAAGCTTCTAAGAAATAACGAGTTTCCGAAATACCAGCAAATATTTTTTCACCCAATCTTGATGATACTTGGTGGTAATGATGACTACACAAATCCCACTTGGCTCACCAAATTTTTTTCTTCTAGGTTGAAGCGTTCGTCTACAGTAGCAGTTTTTATAATTAGGTTTCCCTCTGTTCTCTCCTATTTAGATAGATGAATTTGGAACTCTAAAACCAACATGGTTTTTAGTAGCTCTGTGAAACTTGAAAAAATAAAGGAGTTCTCAGTTTTGTCTGTATGGTTTGTTTCCTCTTCAAGTAGCCCTAGGCACAGACTGTGGAAAAGCACTTTCATTGAGAGGGGTTGCCAAGCTTCTAAGAAAGAACGAGTTTTTGAAATACCAGCACATATTTTTTCAAACAATCTTGATGATACTTGTTGCTAATGATCAGTACACAAATCCCACTTGGCTCACCAAATTTTGCTCTTCTAGGTTGAAGCGTTCTTCTACAGTAGCAGTTTTTATATTTAGGTTTCCCTCTGTTCTCTCCTATATAGACAGATGAATTTGGAACTCTAAATCCAACATGGTTTGTAGTAGCTATTTAAACTTGACAAAATAAACGAGTTCTCACTTTTGTCTCTATGGTTTGTTTCCTCTTCAAGTAGCCCTAGGCACAGACTGTTAAAAGCACTTTCTTTGAGAGGGGTTGCCAAGCTTCTAAGAAATTACGAGTTTCCGAAATACCAGCAAATATTTTGTCACCCAATCTTGATGATACTTGGTCGTAATGATCAGTACACAAATCCGACGTGGCTCAGCAAATTTTGCTCTTCTAGGTTGAAGCGTTCGTCTACAGTAGCAGTTTTTATATTTAGGATTCTCTCTGTTCTCTCCTATATAGATAGATGAATTTGGAACTCTAAATCCAACATGGTTTGTAGTAGCTCTTTGAAACTTGACAAAATAAAGGAGTTCTCAGGTTTGTCTCTATGGTTTGTTTCCTCTTCAATAGCCCTAGGAGCAGACTGTGGAAAAGCACTTTCATTTAGAGGGGTTGCCAAGCTTCTAAGAAATAACGAGTTTCCGAAATACCAGCAAATATTTTTTCACCCAATCTTGATGATACTTGGTGGTAATGATCAGTACACAAATCCCACTTGGCTCACCAAATTTTGTTCTCCTAGGTTGAAGCGTTCGTCTACAGTAGCAGTTTTTATATTTAGGTTTCACTCTGTTCTCTCATATATAGATAGATGAATTTGGAAATCTAAATCCAACATGGTTTGTAGTAGCTCTTTGAAACTTGACAAAATAAAGGAGTTATCAGTTTTGTCTCTATGTTTTGTTTCCTCTTCAAGTAGCCCTAGGCACAAACTGTGGAAAAGCACTTTCATTGAGAGGGTTTGCCAAGCTTCTAAGAAATAACGAGTTTCCGAAATACCAGCAAATATTTTTTCACCCAATCTTGATGATACTTGGTGGTAATGATCAGTACACAAATCCCACTTGGCTCACCAAATTTTGTTCTCCTAGGTTGAAGCGTTCTTCTACAGTAGCAGTTTTTATATTTAGGTTTCCCTCTGTTCTCTCCTATATAGATAGATGAATTTGGAACTCTAAATCCAACATGGTTTGTAGTAGATCTTTGAAACTTGACAAAATAAAGGAGTTCTCAGTTTTGTCTCTATGGTTTGTTTCCTCTTCAAGTAGCCCTAGGCACAGACTGTGGAAAAGCACTTTCATTGAGAGGGCTTGCGAAGCTTCTAAGAAATAACGAGTTTCCGAAATACCAGCAAATATTTTTTCACCCAATCTTGATGATACTTGGTGGTAATGATCAGTACACAAATCCCACTTGGCTCACCAAATTTTTTTCTTCTAGGTTGAAGCGTTCGTCTACAGTAGCAGTTTTTATAATTAGGTTTCCCTCTGTTCTCTCCTATTTAGATAGATGAAATTGGAACTCTAAAACCAACATGGTTTTTAGTAGCTCTGTGAAACTTGAAAAAATAAAGGAGTTCTCAGTTTTGTCTGTATGGTTTGTTTCCTCTTCAAGTAGCCCTAGGCACAGTCTGTGGAAAAGCATTTTCATTGAGAGGGTTTGCCAAGCTTCTAAGAAATAACGAGTTTCCGAAATACCAGCACATATTTTTTCAAACAATCTTGATGATACTTGGTGGTAATGATCAGTACACCAATCCCACTTGGCTCACCAAATTTTGTTCTTCTAGGTTGAAGCGTTCGTCTACAGTAGCAGTTTTTATGTTTAGGTTTCCCTCTGTTCTCTCCTATAGAGATAGATGAATTTGGAATTCTAAATACAACATGGTTTTTAGTAGGTCTTTGAAACTTGACAAAATAAAGGTGTTCTCAGTTTTGTCCCTATGGTTTGTTTCCTCTTCAGGTAGCCCTAGGCACAGACTGTGTAAAAGCACTTTCATTGAGAGGGGTTGCCAAGCCTCTAAGAAATAACGAGTTTCCGAAATACCAGCGAATATTTTCTCACCCAATCTTGATGATACTTGGTGGTAATGATCAGTACACAAATCCCACTTGGCTCACCAAATTTTGTTCTTCTAGGTTGAAGGTTTCGTCTACAGTAGCAGTTTTTATATTTAGGTTTCTCTGTGTTCTCTCCTATATAGATAGATGAATATGGAACTCTAAATCCAACATGGATTGTAGTAGCTCTTTGAAACTTGTCAAAATAAAGGAGTTCTCAGTTTTGTCTCTATGTTTTGTTTCCTCTTCAAGAAGCCCTAGGCACAGACTGTGGAAGAGCACTTTCATTGAAAGGGGTTGCCAAGCTTCTAAGAAATAACGAGTTTCCGAAATACCAGCACATATTTTTTCAAACAATCTTGATGATACTTGTTGCTAATGATCAGTACACAAATCCCACTTGGCTCACCAAATTTTGTTCCTCTAGGTTGAAGCGTTCCTCTACAGTAGCAGTTTTTATATTTAGGTTTCCCTCTGTTCTCTCCTATATAGACAGATGAATTTGGAACTCTAAATCCAACATGGTTTGTAGTAGCTATTTGAAACTTGACAAAATAAAAGAGTTCTCACTTTTGTCTCTATGGTTTGTTTCCTCTTCAAGTAGCCCTAGGCACAGACTGTTAAAAGCACTTTCATTGAGAGGGGTTGCCAAGCTTCTAAGAAATTACGAGTTTCCGAAATACCAGCAAATATTTTGTCACCCAATCTTGATGATACTTGGTCGTAATGATCAGTACACAAGTCCGACGTGGCTCAGCAAATTTTGCTCTTCTAGGTTGAAGCGTTCGTCTACAGTAGCAGTTTTTATATTTAGGATTCTCTCTGTTCTCTCCTATATAGATAGATGAATTTGGAACTCTAAATCCAACATGGTTTGTAGTAGCTCTTTGAAACTTGACAAAATAAAGGAGTTCTCAGGTTTGTCTCTATGGTTTGTTTCCTCTTCAATAGCCCTAGGCACAGACTGTGGAAAAGCACTTTCATTGAGAGGGGTTGCCAAGCTTCTAAGAAATAACGAGTTTCCGAAATACCAGCAAATATTTTTTCACCCAATCTTGATGATACTTGGTGGTAATGATCAGTACACAAATCCCACTTGGCTCACCAAATTTTGTTCTCCTAGGTTGAAGCGTTCGTCTACAGTAGCAGTTTTTACATTTAGGTTTCACTCTGTTCTCTCATATATAGATAGATGAATTTGGAACTCTAAATCCAACATGGTTTGTAGTAGCTCTTTGAAAATTGACAAAATAAAGGAGTTCTCAGTTTTGTCTCTATGGTTTGTTTCCTCTTCAAGTAGCCCTAGGCACAAACTGTGGGAAAGCACTTTCATTGAGAGGGGTTGCCAAGCTTCTAAGAAATAACGAGTTTCCGAAATACCAGCAAATACTTTTTCACCCAATCTTGATGATACTTGGTGGTAATGATCAGTACACCAATCCCACTTGGCTCACCAAATTTTGTTCTTCTAGGTTGAAGCGTTAGTCTACAGTAGCAGTTTTTATATTTAGGTTTCTCTCTGTTCTCTCCTGTATAGATAGATGAATTTGGAACTCTAAATCCAACATGGATTGTAGTAGCTCTTTGAAACTTGACAAAATAAAGGAGTTCTCAGTTTTGTCTTTATGGTTTGTTTCCTCTTCAAGTAGCCCTAATCACAGACTGTGGAAAAGCACTTTCATTGAGAGGGGTTGCCAAGATTCTAAGAAATAACGAATTTCCGAAATACCAGCAAATATTTTTTCACCCAATCTTGATGATACTTGGTGTTAATGATCAGTACAAAAATCCCACTTGGATCACCAAATTTTGTTCTTCTAGGTTGAAGCGTTCGTCTACAGTAGCAGTTTTTATATATAGGTTTCCCTCTGTTCTCTCCTATATAGAAAGATGAATTTGGAACAATAAATAAAACACGGTTTGTAGTAGCTCTTTGAAACTTGACAAAATAAAGGAGTTCTCAGTTTTGTCTCTATGGTTTGTTTAATCTTCAAGTAGCCCTAGGCTCAGACTGTGGAAAAGCACTTTCATTGAGAGGGGTTGCCAAGCTTCTAAGAAATAACGAGTTTCCGAAATACCAGCACATATTTTTTCAAACAATCTTGATGATACTTGGTGGTAATGATCAGTACACCAATCCCACTTGGCTCACCAAATTTTGTTCTTCTAGGTTGAAGCGTTCGTCTACAGTAGCAGTTTTTATGTTTAGGTTTCCCTCTGTTCTCTCCTATAGAGATAGATGAATTTGGAATTCTAAATACAACATGGTTTTTAGTAGGTCTTTGAAACTTGACAAAACAAACGAGTTCTCAGATTTGTCTCTATGGTTTGTTTCCTCTTCAAGTAGCCCTAGGCACAGACTGTGGAAAAGCAATTTCATTGACAGGGGTTGCCAAGCTTCTAAGAAATAACGAGTTTCTGAAATACCAGCAAATATTTTTTCACCCAATCTTAATGATACTTGGTGGTAATGATCAGTACACAAATCCCACTTGGCTCACCAAATTTTGTTCATCTAGGTTGAAGCGTTCGTCTACAGTAGCAGTTTTTATATTTAGGTTTCCCTCTGTTCTCTCCTATATAGATGGATTAATTTGGATCTCTAAATCCAACATGGTAAGTAGTAGCTCTTTGAAACTTGACAAAATAAAGGAGTTCTCACTTTTGTCTCTATGGTTTGTTTCCTCTTCAAGTAGACCAAGCACAGACTGTGGAAAAGCACTTTCATTGAGAGGGGTTGCCAAGCTTCTAAGAAATAAGGAGTTTCCGAAATACCAGCAAATATTTTTTCACCCAATCTTGATGATACTTGGTGGTAATGATCAGTACACAAATCCCACTTGGCTCACCAAATTTTGTTCTCCTAAGTTTAAGCGTTCGTCTACAGTAGCAGTTTTTATATTTAGGTTTCACTCTGTTCTCTCATATGTAGATAGATGAATTTGGAACTCTAAATCCAACATGGTTTGTAGTAGCTCTTTGAAACTTGACAAAATAAAGGAGTTCTCAGTTTTGTCTCTATGGTTTGTTTCCTCTTCAAGTAGCCCTAGGCACAGACTGTGGAAAAGCACTTTCATTGAGAGGGCTTGCGAAGCTTCTAAGAAATAACGAGTTTCCGAAATACCAGCAAATATTTTTTCACCCAATCTTGATGATACTTGGTGGTAATGATGACTACACAAATCCCACTTGGCTCACCAAATTTTTTTCTTCTAGGTTGAAGCGTTCGTCTACAGTAGCAGTTTTTATAATTAGGTTTCCCTCTGTTCTCTCCTATTTAGATAGATGAATTTGGAACTCTAAAACCAACATGGTTTTTAGTAGCTCTGTGAAACTTGAAAAAATAAAGGAGTTCTCAGTTTTGTCTGTATGGTTTGTTTCCTCTTCAAGTAGCCCTAGGCACAGACTGTGGAAAAGCACTTTCATTGAGAGGGGTTGCCAAGCTTCTAAGAAAGAACGAGTTTTTGAAATACCAGCACATATTTTTTCAAACAATCTTGATGATACTTGTTGCTAATGATCAGTACACAAATCCCACTTGGCTCACCAAATTTTGCTCTTCTAGGTTGAAGCGTTCTTCTACAGTAGCAGTTTTTATATTTAGGTTTCCCTCTGTTCTCTCCTATATAGACAGATGAATTTGGAACTCTAAATCCAACATGGTTTGTAGTAGCTATTTAAACTTGACAAAATAAACGAGTTCTCACTTTTGTCTCTATGGTTTGTTTCCTCTTCAAGTAGCCCTAGGCACAGACTGTTAAAAGCACTTTCATTGAGAGGGGTTGCCAAGCTTCTAAGAAATTACGAGTTTCCGAAATACCAGCAAATATTTTGTCACCCAATCTTGATGATACTTGGTCGTAATGATCAGTACACAAATCCGACGTGGCTCAGCAAATTTTGCTCTTCTAGGTTGAAGCGTTCGTCTACAGTAGCAGTTTTTATATTTAGGATTCTCTCTGTTCTCTCCTATATAGATAGATGAATTTGGAACTCTAAATCCAACATGGTTTGTAGTAGCTCTTTGAAACTTGACAAAATAAAGGAGTTCTCAGGTTTGTCTCTATGGTTTGTTTCCTCTTCAATAGCCCTAGGAGCAGACTGTGGAAAAGCACTTTCATTTAGAGGGGTTGCCAAGCTTCTAAGAAATAACGAGTTTCCGAAATACCAGCAAATATTTTTTCACCCAATCTTGATGATACTTGGTGGTAATGATCAGTACACAAATCCCACTTGGCTCACCAAATTTTGTTCTCCTAGGTTGAAGCGTTCGTCTACAGTAGCAGTTTTTATATTTAGGTTTCACTCTGTTCTCTCATATATAGATAGATGAATTTGGAAATCTAAATCCAACATGGTTTGTAGTAGCTCTTTGAAACTTGACAAAATAAAGGAGTTATCAGTTTTGTCTCTATGTTTTGTTTCCTCTTCAAGTAGCCCTAGGCACAAACTGTGGAAAAGCACTTTCATTGAGAGGGTTTGCCAAGCTTCTAAGAAATAACGAGTTTCCGAAATACCAGCAAATATTTTTTCACCCAATCTTGATGATACTTGGTGGTAATGATCAGTACCCAAATCCCACTTGGCTCACCAAATTTTGTTCTCCTAGGTTGAAGCGTTCTTCTACAGTAGCAGTTTTTATATTTAGGTTTCCCTCTGTTCTCTCCTATATAGATAGATGAATTTGGAACTCTAAATCCAACATGGTTTGTAGTAGATCTTTGAAACTTGACAAAATAAAGGAGTTCTCAGTTTTGTCTCTATGGTTTGTTTCCTCTTCAAGTAGCCCTAGGCACAGACTGTGGAAAAGCACTTTCATTGAGAGGGCTTGCAAAGCTTCTAAGAAATAACGAGTTTCCGAAATACCAGCAAATATTTTTTCACCCAATCTTGATGATACTTGGTGGTAATGATCAGTACACAAATCCCACTTGGCTCACCAAATTTTTTTCTTCTAGGTTGAAGCGTTCGTCTACAGTAGCAGTTTTTATAATTAGGTTTCCCTCTGTTCTCTCCTATTTAGATAGATGAAATTGGAACTCTAAAACCAACATGGTTTTTAGTAGCTCTGTGAAACTTGAAAAAATAAAGGAGTTCTCAGTTTTGTCTGTATGGTTTGTTTCCTCTTCAAGTAGCCCTAGGCACAGTCTGTGGAAAAGCATTTTCATTGAGAGGGGTTGCCAAGCTTCTAAGAAATAACGAGTTTCCGAAATACCAGCACATATTTTTTCAAACAATCTTGATGATACTTGGTGGTAATGATCAGTACACCAATCCCACTTGGCTCACCAAATTTTGTTCTTCTAGGTTGAAGCGTTCGTCTACAGTAGCAGTTTTTATGTTTAGGTTTCCCTCTGTTCTCTCCTATAGAGATAGATGAATTTGGAATTCTAAATACAACATGGTTTTTAGTAGGTCTTTGAAACTTGACAAAATAAAGGTGTTCTCAGTTTTGTCCCTATGGTTTGTTTCCTCTTCAGGTAGCCCTAGGCACAGACTGTGGAAAAGCACTTTCATTGAGAGGGGTTGCCAAGCCTCTAAGAAATAACGAGTTTCCGAAATACCAGCGAATATTTTCTCACCCAATCTTGATGATACTTGGTGGTAATGATCAGTACACAAATCCCACTTGGCTCACCAAATTTTGTTCTTCTAGGTTGAAGGTTTCGTCTACAGTAGCAGTTTTTATATTTAGGTTTCTCTGTGTTCTCTCCTATATAGATAGATGAATATGGAACTCTAAATCCAACATGGATTGTAGTAGCTCTTTGAAACTTATCAAAATAAAGGAGTTCTCAGTTTTGTCTCTATGTTTTGTTTCCTCTTCAAGTAGCCCTAGGCACAGACTGTGGAAGAGCACTTTCATTGAAAGGGGTTGCGAAGCTTCTAAGAAATAACGAGTTTCCGAAATACCAGCACATATTTTTTCAAACAATCTTGATGATACTTGTTGCTAATGATCAGTACACAAATCCCACTTGGCTCACCAAATTTTGTTCCTCTAGGTTGAAGCGTTCCTCTACAGTAGCAGTTTTTATATTTAGGTTTCCCTCTGTTCTCTCCTATATAGACAGATGAATTTGGAACTCTAAATCCAACATGGTTTGTAGTAGCTATTTGAAACTTGACAAAATAAAAGAGTTCTCACTTTTGTCTCTATGGTTTGTTTCCTCTTCAAGTAGCCCTAGGCACAGACTGTTAAAAGCACTTTCATTGAGAGGGGTTGCCAAGCTTCTAAGAAATTACGAGTTTCCGAAATACCAGCAAATATTTTGTCACCCAATCTTGATGATACTTGGTCGTAATGATCAGTACACAAGTCCGACGTGGCTCAGCAAATTTTGCTCTTCTAGGTTGAAGCGTTCGTCTACAGTAGCAGTTTTTATATTTAGGATTCTCTCTGTTCTCTCCTATATAGATAGATGAATTTGGAACTCTAAATCCAACATGGTTTGTAGTAGCTCTTTGAAACTTGACAAAATAAAGGAGTTCTCAGGTTTGTCTCTATGGTTTGTTTCCTCTTCAATAGCCCTAGGAGCAGACTGTGGAAAAGCACTTTCATTTAGAGGGGTTGCCAAGCTTCTAAGAAATAACGAGTTTCCGAAATACCAGCAAATATTTTTTCACCCAATCTTGATGATACTTGGTGGTAATGATCAGTACACAAATCCCACTTGGCTCACCAAATTTTGTTCTCCTAGGTTGAAGCGTTCGTCTACAGTAGCAGTTTTTATATTTAGGTTTCACTCTGTTCTCTCATATATAGATAGATGAATTTGGAAATCTAAATCCAACATGGTTTGTAGTAGCTCTTTGAAACTTGACAAAATAAAGGAGTTATCAGTTTTGTCTCTATGTTTTGTTTCCTCTTCAAGTAGCCCTAGGCACAAACTGTGGAAAAGCACTTTCATTGAGAGGGTTTGCCAAGCTTCTAAGAAATAACGAGTTTCCGAAATACCAGCAAATATTTTTTCACCCAATCTTGATGATACTTGGTGGTAATGATCAGTACCCAAATCCCACTTGGCTCACCAAATTTTGTTCTCCTAGGTTGAAGCGTTCTTCTACAGTAGCAGTTTTTATATTTAGGTTTCCCTCTGTTCTCTCCTATATAGATAGATGAATTTGGAACTCTAAATCCAACATGGTTTGTAGTAGATCTTTGAAACTTGACAAAATAAAGGAGTTCTCAGTTTTGTCTCTATGGTTTGTTTCCTCTTCAAGTAGCCCTAGGCACAGACTGTGGAAAAGCACTTTCATTGAGAGGGCTTGCAAAGCTTCTAAGAAATAACGAGTTTCCGAAATACCAGCAAATATTTTTTCACCCAATCTTGATGATACTTGGTGGTAATGATCAGTACACAAATCCCACTTGGCTCACCAAATTTTTTTCTTCTAGGTTGAAGCGTTCGTCTACAGTAGCAGTTTTTATAATTAGGTTTCCCTCTGTTCTCTCCTATTTAGATAGATGAAATTGGAACTCTAAAACCAACATGGTTTTTAGTAGCTCTGTGAAACTTGAAAAAATAAAGGAGTTCTCAGTTTTGTCTGTATGGTTTGTTTCCTCTTCAAGTTGCCCTAGGCACAGTCTGTGGAAAAGCATTTTCATTGAGAGGGGTTGCCAAGCTTCTAAGAAATAACGAGTTTCCGAAATACCAGCACATATTTTTTCAAACAATCTTGATGATACTTGGTGGTAATGATCAGTACACCAATCCCACTTGGCTCACCAAATTTTGTTCTTCTAGGTTGAAGCGTTCGTCTACAGTAGCAGTTTTTATGTTTAGGTTTCCCTCTGTTCTCTCCTATAGAGATAGATGAATTTGGAATTCTAAATACAACATGGTTTTTAGTAGGTCTTTGAAACTTGACAAAATAAAGGTGTTCTCAGTTTTGTCCCTATGGTTTGTTTCCTCTTCAGGTAGCCCTAGGCACAGACTGTGGAAAAGCACTTTCATTGAGAGGGGTTGCCAAGCCTCTAAGAAATAACGAGTTTCCGAAATACCAGCGAATATTTTCTCACCCAATCTTGATGATACTTGGTGGTAATGATCAGTACACAAATCCCACTTGGCTCACCAAATTTTGTTCTTCTAGGTTGAAGGTTTCGTCTACAGTAGCAGTTTTTATATTTAGGTTTCTCTGTGTTCTCTCCTATATAGATAGATGAATATGGAACTCTAAATCCAACATGGATTGTAGTAGCTCTTTGAAACTTGTCAAAATAAAGGAGTTCTCAGTTTTGTCTCTATGTTTTGTTTCCTCTTCAAGTAGCCCTAGGCACAGACTGTGGAAGAGCACTTTCATTGAAAGGGGTTGCCAAGCTTCTAAGAAATAACGAGTTTCCGAAATACCAGCACATATTTTTTCAAACAATCTTGATGATACTTGTTGCTAATGATCAGTACACAAATCCCACTTGGCTCACCAAATTTTGTTCCTCTAGGTTGAAGCGTTCCTCTACAGTAGCAGTTTTTATATTTAGGTTTCCCTCTGTTCTCTCCTATATAGACAGATGAATTTGGAACTCTAAATCCAACATGGTTTGTAGTAGCTATTTGAAACTTGACAAAATAAAAGAGTTCTCACTTTTGTCTCTATGGTTTGTTTCCTCTTCAAGTAGCCCTAGGCACAGACTGTTAAAAGCACTTTCATTGAGAGGGGTTGCCAAGCTTCTAAGAAATTACGAGTTTCCGAAATACCAGCAAATATTTTGTCACCCAATCTTGATGATACTTGGTCGTAATGATCAGTACACAAGTCCGACGTGGCTCAGCAAATTTTGCTCTTCTAGGTTGAAGCGTTCGTCTACAGTAGCAGTTTTTATATTTAGGATTCTCTCTGTTCTCTCCTATATAGATAGATGAATTTGGAACTCTAAATCCAACATGGTTTGTAGTAGCTCTTTGAAACTTGACAAAATAAAGGAGTTCTCAGGTTTGTCTCTATGGTTTGTTTCCTCTTCAATAGCCCTAGGCACAGACTGTGGAAAAGCACTTTCATTGAGAGGGGTTGCCAAGCTTCTAAGAAATAACGAGTTTCCGAAATACCAGCAAATATTTTTTCACCCAATCTTGATGATACTTGGTGGTAATGATCAGTACACAAATCCCACTTGGCTCACCAAATTTGTTCTCCTAGGTTGAAGCGTTCGTCTACAGTAGCAGTTTTTACATTTAGGTTTCACTCTGTTCTCTCATATATAGATAGATGAATTTGGAACTCTAAATCCAACATGGTTTGTAGTAGCTCTTTGAAAATTGACAAAATAAAGGAGTTCTCAGTTTTGTCTCTATGGTTTGTTTCCTCTTCAAGTAGCCCTAGGCACAAACTGTGGGAAAGCACTTTCATTGAGAGGGGTTGCCAAGCTTCTAAGAAATAACGAGTTTCCGAAATACCAGCAAATACTTTTTCACCCAATCTTGATGATACTTGGTGGTAATGATCAGTACACCAATCCCACTTGGCTCACCAAATTTTGTTCTTCTAGGTTGAAGCGTTAGTCTACAGTAGCAGTTTTTATATTTAGGTTTCTCTCTGTTCTCTCCTGTATAGATAGATGAATTTGGAACTCTAAATCCAACATGGATTGTAGTAGCTCTTTGAAACTTGACAAAATAAAGGAGTTCTCAGTTTTGTCTTTATGGTTTGTTTCCTCTTCAAGTAGCCCTAATCACAGACTGTGGAAAAGCACTTTCATTGAGAGGGGTTGCCAAGATTCTAAGAAATAACGAATTTCCGAAATACCAGCAAATATTTTTTCACCCAATCTTGATGATACTTGGTGTTAATGATCAGTACAAAAATCCCACTTGGATCACCAAATTTTGTTCTTCTAGGTTGAAGCGTTCGTCTACAGTAGCAGTTTTTATATATAGGTTTCCCTCTGTTCTCTCCTATATAGAAAGATGAATTTGGAACAATAAATAAAACACGGTTTGTAGTAGCTCTTTGAAACTTGACAAAATAAAGGAGTTCTCAGTTTTGTCTCTATGGTTTGTTTAATCTTCAAGTAGCCCTAGGCTCAGACTGTGGAAAAGCACTTTCATTGAGAGGGGTTGCCAAGCCTCAAAGAAATTACGAATTTCCGAAATACCAGGAAATATTTTTTCACCCAATCTTGAGGTTACTAGGTGGTAATGATCAGTACACAAACTCCACTTGGCTCACCAAATTTTGTTCTTCAAGGTTTAAGCGTTCGTCTACAGTAGAAGTTTTTATATTTAGGTTTCACTCTTTTCTCTCCTATATAGATAGATGAATTTGGAACTCTAAATCCAACATGGTTTGTAGTACCTCTTTGAAACTTGACAAAATAAAGGAGTTCTCAGTTTTGTCTCTATGGTTTGTTTCCTCTTCAAGTAGCCCTAGGCACAGACTGTGGAAAAGCACTTTCATTGAGAGGGCTTGCGAAGCTTCTAAGAAATAACGAGTTTCCGAAATACCAGCAAATATTTTTTCACCCAATCTTGATGATACTTGGTGGTAATGATCAGTACACAAATCCCACTTGGCTCACCAAATTTTTTTCTTCTAGGTTGAAGCGTTCGTCTACAGTAGCAGTTTTTATAATTAGGTTTCCCTCTGTTCTCTCCTATTTAGATAGATGAAATTGGAACTCTAAAACCAACATGGTTTTTAGTAGCTCTGTGAAACTTGAAAAAATAAAGGAGTTCTCAGTTTTGTCTGTATGGTTTGTTTCCTCTTCAAGTAGCCCTAGGCACAGTCTGTGGAAAAGCATTTTCATTGAGAGGGTTTGCCAAGCTTCTAAGAAATAACGAGTTTCCGAAATACCAGCACATATTTTTTCAAACAATCTTGATGATACTTGGTGGTAATGATCAGTACACAAATCCCACTTGGCTCACCAAATTTTGTTCTTCTAGGTTGAAGGTTTCGTCTACAGTAGCAGTTTTTATATTTAGGTTTCTCTGTGTTCTCTCCTATTTAGATAGATGAATATGGAACTCTAAATCCAACATGGATTGTAGTAGCTCTTTGAAACTTGTCAAAATAAAGGAGTTCTCAGTTTTGTCTCTATGTTTTGTTTCCTCTTCAAGTAGCCCTAGGCACAGACTGTGGAAGAGCACTTTCATTGAAAGGGGTTGCCAAGCTTCTAAGAAATAACGAGTTTCCGAAATACCAGCACATATTTTTTCAAACAATCTTGATGATACTTGTTGCTAATGATCAGTACACAAATCCCACTTGGCTCACCAAATTTTGTTCCTCTAGGTTGAAGCGTTCCTCTACAGTAGCAGTTTTTATATTTAGGTTTCCCTCTGTTCTCTCCTATATAGACAGATGAATTTGGAACTCTAAATCCAACATGGTTTGTAGTAGCTATTTGAAACTTGACAAAATAAAAGAGTTCTCACTTTTGTCTCTATGGTTTGTTTCCTCTTCAAGTAGCCCTAGGCACAGACTGTTAAAAGCACTTTCATTGAGAGGGGTTGCCAAGCTTCTAAGAAATTACGAGTTTCCGAAATACCAGCAAATATTTTGTCACCCAATCTTGATGATACTTGGTCGTAATGATCAGTACACAAGTCCGACGTGGCTCAGCAAATTTTGCTCTTCTAGGTTGAAGCGTTCGTCTACAGTAGCAGTTTTTATATTTAGGATTCTCTCTGTTCTCTCCTATATAGATAGATGAATTTGGAACTCTAAATCCAACATGGTTTGTAGTAGCTCTTTGAAACTTGACAAAATAAAGGAGTTCTCAGGTTTGTCTCTATGGTTTGTTTCCTCTTCAATAGCCCTAGGCACAGACTGTGGAAAAGCACTTTCATTGAGAGGGGTTGCCAAGCTTCTAAGAAATAACGAGTTTCCGAAATACCAGCAAATATTTTTTCACCCAATCTTGATGATACTTGGTGGTAATGATCAGTACACAAATCCCACTTGGCTCACCAAATTTTGTTCTCCTAGGTTGAAGCGTTCGTCTACAGTAGCAGTTTTTACATTTAGGTTTCACTCTGTTCTCTCCTATATAGATAGATGAATTTGGAACTCTAAATCCAACATGGATTGTAGTAGCTCTTTGAAACTTGACAAAATAAAGGAGTTCTCAGTTTTGTCTTTATGGTTTGTTTCCTCTTCAAGTAGCCCTAATCACAGACTGTGGAAAAGCACTTTCATTGAGAGGGGTTGCCAAGATTCTAAGAAATAACGAATTTCCGAAATACCAGCAAATATTTTTTCACCCAATCTTGATGATACTTGGTGTTAATGATCAGTACAAAAATCCCACTTGGATCACCAAATTTTGTTCTTCTAGGTTGAAGCGTTCGTCTACAGTAGCAGTTTTTATATATAGGTTTCCCTCTGTTCTCTCCTATATAGAAAGATGAATTTGGAACAATAAATAAAACACGGTTTGTAGTAGCTCTTTGAAACTTGACAAAATAAAGGAGTTCTCAGTTTTGTCTCTATGGTTTGTTTAATCTTCAAGTAGCCCTAGGCTCAGACTGTGGAAAAGCACTTTCATTGAGAGGGGTTGCCAAGCCTCAAAGAAATTACGAATTTCCGAAATACCAGGAAATATTTTTTCACCCAATCTTGAGGTTACTAGGTGGTAATGATCAGTACACAAACTCCACTTGGCTCACCAAATTTTGTTCTTCAAGGTTTAAGCGTTCGTCTACAGTAGAAGTTTTTATATTTAGGTTTCACTCTTTTCTCTCCTATATAGATAGATGAATTTGGAACTCTAAATCCAACATGGTTTGTAGTACCTCTTTGAAACTTGACAAAATAAAGGAGTTCTCAGTTTTGTCTCTATGGTTTGTTTCCACTTTAAGTAGCCCTAGGCACAGACTCTGGGAAAGCACTTTCATTGAAAGGGGTTGCCAAGCTTCCAAGAAATAACGAGTTTCCGAAATACCAGCAAATATTTTTTCACCCAATCTTCATGATACTTGGTGGCAATGATCGGTACAAAATTCCCACTTGACTCACCAAATTTTGTTCTTCTAGGTTGAAGCGTTCGTTTACAGTAGCAGTTTTTATATTTAGGTTTCCATCTGTTCTCTCCTATACAGATAGATGAATTTGAACTCTAAATCCAACATGGTTTGTAGTAGCTCTTTGAAACTTGAAAAAATAAAGGAGTTCCTAGTTTTGTCTCTATGGTTTGTTTCCTCTTCAAGTAGCCCTACGCACAGACTGTGGAAAAGCACTTTCATTGGTGGGGTTGCCAAGCTTCTAAGAAATAACGAGTTCCCAAAATACCAGCAAATATTTTTTCACCCAATCTTGATGATAGTTGGTGCTAATGATCAGTACACAAATCCCACTTGGCTCACCAAATTTTGTTCTTCTAGGTTGAAGCGTTCGTCTACAGTAGCAGTTTTTATATTTAGGTTTCCCTCTATTCTCTCCTATATAGAAGGATGAATTTGGAACTCTAAATCCAACATGGTTTGTAGTAGCTCTTTGAAACTTGACAAAATAAAGGAATTCTCACTTTTGTCTCTATGGTTTGTTTCCTCTTCAAGTAGCCCTAGGCACAGACTGTGGAAAAGCACTTTCATTGAGAGGGGTTGCCAAGCTTCTAAGAAATAACGAGTTTCCGAAATACCAGCAAATATTTTTTCACCCAATCTTGATGATACTTGGTGGTAATGATCAGTACACAAATCCCACTTGGCTCACCAAATTTTGTTCTTCTAGGTTGAAGCGTTCGTCTACAGTAGCAGTTTTTATATTTAGGTTTCCCTCTGTTCTCTCCTATAAGACAGATGAATTTGGAACTCTAAATCCAACATGGTTTGTAGTAGCTCTTTGAAACTTGACAAAATAAAGGAGTTCTCACTTTTGTCTCTATGGTTTGTTTCCTCTTCAAGTAGACCAAGCACAGACTGTGGAAAAGCACTTTCATTGAGAGGGGTTGCCAAGCTTCTAAGAAATAAGGAGTTTCCGAAATACCAGCAAATATTTTTTCACCCAATCTTGATGATACTTGGTGGTAATGATCAGTACACAAATCCCACTTGGCTCACCAAATTTTGTTCTCCTAAGTTTAAGCGTTCGTCTACAGTAGCAGTTTTTATATTTAGGTTTCACTCTGTTCTCTCATATGTAGATAGATGAATTTGGAACTCTAAATCCAACATGGTTTGTAGTAGCTCTTTGAAACTTGACAAAATAAAGGAGTTCTCAGTTTTGTCTCTATGGTTTGTTTCCTCTTCAAGTAGCCCTAGGCACAGACTGTGGAAAAGCACTTTCATTGAGAGGGCTTGCGAAGCTTCTAAGAAATAACGAGTTTCCGAAATACCAGCAAATATTTTTTCACCCAATCTTGATGATACTTGGTGGTAATGATGACTACACAAATCCCACTTGGCTCACCAAATTTTTTTCTTCTAGGTTGAAGCGTTCGTCTACAGTAGCAGTTTTTATAATTAGGTTTCCCTCTGTTCTCTCCTATTTAGATAGATGAATTTGGAACTCTAAAACCAACATGGTTTTTAGTAGCTCTGTGAAACTTGAAAAAATAAAGGAGTTCTCAGTTTTGTCTGTATGGTTTGTTTCCTCTTCAAGTAGCCCTAGGCACAGACTGTGGAAAAGCACTTTCATTGAGAGGGGTTGCCAAGCTTCTAAGAAAGAACGAGTTTTTGAAATACCAGCACATATTTTTTCAAACAATCCTGATGATACTTGTTGCTAATGATCAGTACACAAATCCCACTTGGCTCACCAAATTTTGCTCTTCTAGGTTGAAGCGTTCTTCTACAGTAGCAGTTTTTATATTTAGGTTTCCCTCTGTTCTCTCCTATATAGACAGATGAATTTGGAACTCTAAATCCAACATGGTTTGTAGTAGCTATTTAAACTTGACAAAATAAACGAGTTCTCACTTTTGTCTCTATGGTTTGTTTCCTCTTCAAGTAGCCCTAGGCACAGACTGTTAAAAGCACTTTCATTGAGAGGGGTTGCCAAGCTTCTAAGAAATTACGAGTTTCCGAAATACCAGCAAATATTTTGTCACCCAATCTTGATGATACTTGGTCGTAATGATCAGTACACAAATCCGACGTGGCTCAGCAAATTTTGCTCTTCTAGGTTGAAGCGTTCGTCTACAGTAGCAGTTTTTATATTTAGGATTCTCTCTGTTCTCTCCTATATAGATAGATGAATTTGGAACTCTAAATCCAACATGGTTTGTAGTAGCTCTTTGAAACTTGACAAAATAAAGGAGTTCTCAGGTTTGTCTCTATGGTTTGTTTCCTCTTCAATAGCCCTAGGAGCAGACTGTGGAAAAGCACTTTCATTTAGAGGGGTTGCCAAGCTTCTAAGAAATAACGAGTTTCCGAAATACCAGCAAATATTTTTTCACCCAATCTTGATGATACTTGGTGGTAATGATCAGTACACAAATCCCACTTGGCTCACCAAATTTTGTTCTCCTAGGTTGAAGCGTTCGTCTACAGTAGCAGTTTTTATATTTAGGTTTCACTCTGTTCTCTCATATATAGATAGATGAATTTGGAAATCTAAATCCAACATGGATTGTAGTAGCTCTTTGAAACTTGTCAAAATAAAGGAGTTCTCAGTTTTGTCTCTATGTTTTGTTTCCTCTTCAAGTAGCCCTAGGCACAGACTGTGGAAGAGCACTTTCATTGAAAGGGGTTGCCAAGCTTCTAAGAAATAACGAGTTTCCGAAATACCAGCACATATTTTTTCAAACAATCTTGATGATACTTGTTGCTAATGATCAGTACACAAATCCCACTTGGCTCACCAAATTTTGTTCCTCTAGGTTGAAGCGTTCCTCTACAGTAGCAGTTTTTATATTTAGGTTTCCCTCTGTTCTCTCCTATATAGACAGATGAATTTGGAACTCTAAATCCAACATGGTTTGTAGTAGCTATTTGAAACTTGACAAAATAAAAGAGTTCTCACTTTTGTCTCTATGGTTTGTTTCCTCTTCAAGTAGCCCTAGGCACAGACTGTTAAAAGCACTTTCATTGAGAGGGGTTGCCAAGCTTCTAAGAAATTACGAGTTTCCGAAATACCAGCAAATATTTTGTCACCCAATCTTGATGATACTTGGTCGTAATGATCAGTACACAAGTCCGACGTGGCTCAGCAAATTTTGCTCTTCTAGGTTGAAGCGTTCGTCTACAGTAGCAGTTTTTATATTTAGGATTCTCTCTGTTCTCTCCTATATAGATAGATGAATTTGGAACTCTAAATCCAACATGGTTTGTAGTAGCTCTTTGAAACTTGACAAAATAAAGGAGTTCTCAGGTTTGTCTCTATGGTTTGTTTCCTCTTCAATAGCCCTAGGCACAGACTGTGGAAAAGCACTTTCATTGAGAGGGGTTGCCAAGCTTCTAAGAAATAACGAGTTTCCGAAATACCAGCAAATATTTTTTCACCCAATCTTGATGATACTTGGTGGTAATGATCAGTACACAAATCCCACTTGGCTCACCAAATTTTGTTCTCCTAGGTTGAAGCGTTCGTCTACAGTAGCAGTTTTTACATTTAGGTTTCACTCTGTTCTCTCCTATATAGATAGATGAATTTGGAACTCTAAATCCAACATGGATTGTAGTAGCTCTTTGAAACTTGACAAAATAAAGGAGTTCTCAGTTTTGTCTTTATGGTTTGTTTCCTCTTCAAGTAGCCCTAATCACAGACTGTGGAAAAGCACTTTCATTGAGAGGGGTTGCCAAGATTCTAAGAAATATCGAATTTCCGAAATACCAGCAAATATTTTTTCACCCAATCTTGATGATACTTGGTGTTAATGATCAGTACAAAAATCCCACTTGGATCACCAAATTTTGTTCTTCTAGGTTGAAGCGTTCGTCTACAGTAGCAGTTTTTATATATAGGTTTCCCTCTGTTCTCTCCTATATAGAAAGATGAATTTGGAACAATAAATAAAACACGGTTTGTAGTAGCTCTTTGAAACTTGACAAAATAAAGGAGTTCTCAGTTTTGTCTCTATGGTTTGTTTAATCTTCAAGTAGCCCTAGGCTCAGACTGTGGAAAAGCACTTTCATTGAGAGGGGTTGCCAAGCCTCAAAGAAATTACGAATTTCCGAAATACCAGGAAATATTTTTTCACCCAATCTTGAGGTTACTAGGTGGTAATGATCAGTACACAAACTCCACTTGGCTCACCAAATTTTGTTCTTCAAGGTTTAAGCGTTCGTCTACAGTAGAAGTTTTTATATTTAGGTTTCACTCTTTTCTCTCCTATATAGATAGATGAATTTGGAACTCTAAATCCAACATGGTTTGTAGTACCTCTTTGAAACTTGACAAAATAAAGGAGTTCTCAGTTTTGTCTCTATGGTTTGTTTCCACTTTAAGTAGCCCTAGGCACAGACTCTGGGAAAGCACTTTCATTGAAAGGGGTTGCCAAGCTTCCAAGAAATAACGAGTTTCCGAAATACCAGCAAATATTTTTTCACCCAATCTTCATGATACTTGGTGGCAATGATCGGTACAAAATTCCCACTTGACTCACCAAATTTTGTTCTTCTAGGTTGAAGCGTTCGTTTACAGTAGCAGTTTTTATATTTAGGTTTCCATCTGTTCTCTCCTATACAGATAGATGAATTTGAACTCTAAATCCAACATGGTTTGTAGTAGCTCTTTGAAACTTGAAAAAATAAAGGAGTTCCTAGTTTTGTCTCTATGGTTTGTTTCCTCTTCAAGTAGCCCTACGCACAGACTGTGGAAAAGCACTTTCATTGGTGGGGTTGCCAAGCTTCTAAGAAATAACGAGTTCCCAAAATACCAGCAAATATTTTTTCACCCAATCTTGATGATAGTTGGTGCTAATGATCAGTACACAAATCCCACTTGGCTCACCAAATTTTGTTCTTCTAGGTTGAAGCGTTCGTCTACAGTAGCAGTTTTTATATTTAGGTTTCCCTCTATTCTCTCCTATATAGAAGGATGAATTTGGAACTCTAAATCCAACATGGTTTGTAGTAGCTCTTTGAAACTTGACAAAATAAAGGAATTCTCACTTTTGTCTCTATGGTTTGTTTCCTCTTCAAGTAGCCCTAGGCACAGACTGTGGAAAAGCACTTTCATTGAGAGGGGTTGCCAAGCTTCTAAGAAATAACGAGTTTCCGAAATACCAGCAAATATTTTTTCACCCAATCTTGATGATACTTGGTGGTAATGATCAGTACACAAATCCCACTTGGCTCACCAAATTTTGTTCTTCTAGGTTGAAGCGTTCGTCTACAGTAGCAGTTTTTATATTTAGGTTTCCCTCTGTTCTCTCCTATAAGACAGATGAATTTGGAACTCTAAATCCAACATGGTTTGTAGTAGCTCTTTGAAACTTGACAAAATAAAGGAGTTCTCACTTTTGTCTCTATGGTTTGTTTCCTCTTCAAGTAGACCAAGCACAGACTGTGGAAAAGCACTTTCATTGAGAGGGGTTGCCAAGCTTCTAAGAAATAAGGAGTTTCCGAAATACCAGCAAATATTTTTTCACCCAATCTTGATGATACTTGGTGGTAATGATCAGTACACAAATCCCACTTGGCTCACCAAATTTTGTTCTCCTAAGTTTAAGCGTTCGTCTACAGTAGCAGTTTTTATATTTAGGTTTCACTCTGTTCTCTCATATGTAGATAGATGAATTTGGAACTCTAAATCCAACATGGTTTGTAGTAGCTCTTTGAAACTTGACAAAATAAAGGAGTTCTCAGTTTTGTCTCTATGGTTTGTTTCCTCTTCAAGTAGCCCTAGGCACAGACTGTGGAAAAGCACTTTCATTGAGAGGGCTTGCGAAGCTTCTAAGAAATAACGAGTTTCCGAAATACCAGCAAATATTTTTTCACCCAATCTTGATGATACTTGGTGGTAATGATGACTACACAAATCCCACTTGGCTCACCAAATTTTTTTCTTCTAGGTTGAAGCGTTCGTCTACAGTAGCAGTTTTTATAATTAGGTTTCCCTCTGTTCTCTCCTATTTAGATAGATGAATTTGGAACTCTAAAACCAACATGGTTTTTAGTAGCTCTGTGAAACTTGAAAAAATAAAGGAGTTCTCAGTTTTGTCTGTATGGTTTGTTTCCTCTTCAAGTAGCCCTAGGCACAGACTGTGGAAAAGCACTTTCATTGAGAGGGGTTGCCAAGCTTCTAAGAAAGAACGAGTTTTTGAAATACCAGCACATATTTTTTCAAACAATCCTGATGATACTTGTTGCTAATGATCAGTACACAAATCCCACTTGGCTCACCAAATTTTGCTCTTCTAGGTTGAAGCGTTCTTCTACAGTAGCAGTTTTTATATTTAGGTTTCCCTCTGTTCTCTCCTATATAGACAGATGAATTTGGAACTCTAAATCCAACATGGTTTGTAGTAGCTATTTAAACTTGACAAAATAAACGAGTTCTCACTTTTGTCTCTATGGTTTGTTTCCTCTTCAAGTAGCCCTAGGCACAGACTGTTAAAAGCACTTTCATTGAGAGGGGTTGCCAAGCTTCTAAGAAATTACGAGTTTCCGAAATACCAGCAAATATTTTGTCACCCAATCTTGATGATACTTGGTCGTAATGATCAGTACACAAATCCGACGTGGCTCAGCAAATTTTGCTCTTCTAGGTTGAAGCGTTCGTCTACAGTAGCAGTTTTTATATTTAGGATTCTCTCTGTTCTCTCCTATATAGATAGATGAATTTGGAACTCTAAATCCAACATGGTTTGTAGTAGCTCTTTGAAACTTGACAAAATAAAGGAGTTCTCAGGTTTGTCTCTATGGTTTGTTTCCTCTTCAATAGCCCTAGGAGCAGACTGTGGAAAAGCACTTTCATTTAGAGGGGTTGCCAAGCTTCTAAGAAATAACGAGTTTCCGAAATACCAGCAAATATTTTTTCACCCAATCTTGATGATACTTGGTGGTAATGATCAGTACACAAATCCCACTTGGCTCACCAAATTTTGTTCTCCTAGGTTGAAGCGTTCGTCTACAGTAGCAGTTTTTATATTTAGGTTTCACTCTGTTCTCTCATATATAGATAGATGAATTTGGAAATCTAAATCCAACATGGATTGTAGTAGCTCTTTGAAACTTGTCAAAATAAAGGAGTTCTCAGTTTTGTCTCTATGTTTTGTTTCCTCTTCAAGTAGCCCTAGGCACAGACTGTGGAAGAGCACTTTCATTGAAAGGGGTTGCCAAGCTTCTAAGAAATAACGAGTTTCCGAAATACCAGCACATATTTTTTCAAACAATCTTGATGATACTTGTTGCTAATGATCAGTACACAAATCCCACTTGGCTCACCAAATTTTGTTCCTCTAGGTTGAAGCGTTCCTCTACAGTAGCAGTTTTTATATTTAGGTTTCCCTCTGTTCTCTCCTATATAGACAGATGAATTTGGAACTCTAAATCCAACATGGTTTGTAGTAGCTATTTGAAACTTGACAAAATAAAAGAGTTCTCACTTTTGTCTCTATGGTTTGTTTCCTCTTCAAGTAGCCCTAGGCACAGACTGTTAAAAGCACTTTCATTGAGAGGGGTTGCCAAGCTTCTAAGAAATTACGAGTTTCCGAAATACCAGCAAATATTTTGTCACCCAATCTTGATGATACTTGGTCGTAATGATCAGTACACAAGTCCGACGTGGCTCAGCAAATTTTGCTCTTCTAGGTTGAAGCGTTCGTCTACAGTAGCAGTTTTTATATTTAGGATTCTCTCTGTTCTCTCCTATATAGATAGATGAATTTGGAACTCTAAATCCAACATGGTTTGTAGTAGCTCTTTGAAACTTGACAAAATAAAGGAGTTCTCAGGTTTGTCTCTATGGTTTGTTTCCTCTTCAATAGCCCTAGGCACAGACTGTGGAAAAGCACTTTCATTGAGAGGGGTTGCCAAGCTTCTAAGAAATAACGAGTTTCCGAAATACCAGCAAATATTTTTTCACCCAATCTTGATGATACTTGGTGGTAATGATCAGTACACAAATCCCACTTGGCTCACCAAATTTTGTTCTCCTAGGTTGAAGCGTTCGTCTACAGTAGCAGTTTTTACATTTAGGTTTCACTCTGTTCTCTCCTATATAGATAGATGAATTTGGAACTCTAAATCCAACATGGATTGTAGTAGCTCTTTGAAACTTGACAAAATAAAGGAGTTCTCAGTTTTGTCTTTATGGTTTGTTTCCTCTTCAAGTAGCCCTAATCACAGACTGTGGAAAAGCACTTTCATTGAGAGGGGTTGCCAAGATTCTAAGAAATATCGAATTTCCGAAATACCAGCAAATATTTTTTCACCCAATCTTGATGATACTTGGTGTTAATGATCAGTACAAAAATCCCACTTGGATCACCAAATTTTGTTCTTCTAGGTTGAAGCGTTCGTCTACAGTAGCAGTTTTTATATATAGGTTTCCCTCTGTTCTCTCCTATATAGAAAGATGAATTTGGAACACTAAATAAAACACGGTTTGTAGTAGCTCTTTGAAACTTGACAAAATAAAGGAGTTCTCAGTTTTGTCTCTATGGTTTGTTTAATCTTCAAGTAGCCCTAGGCTCAGACTGTGGAAAAGCACTTTCATTGAGAGGGGTTGCCAAGCTTCAAAGAAATTACGAATTTCCGAAATACCAGGAAATATTTTTTCACCCAATCTTGAGGTTACTTGGTGGTAATGATCAGTACACAAACTCCACTTGGCTCACCAAATTTTGTTCTTCTAGGTTTAAGCGTTCGTCTACAGTAGAAGTTTTTATATTTAGGTTTCACTCTGTTCTCTCCTATATAGATAGATGAATTTGGAACTCTAAATCCAACATGGTTTGTAGTACCTCTTTGAAACTTGACAAAATAAAGGAGTTCTCAGTTTTGTCTCTATGGTTTGTTTCCACTTTAAGTAGCCCTAGGCACAGACTCTGGGAAAGCACTTTCATTGAAAGGGGTTGCCAAGCTTCCAAGAAATAACGAGTTTCCGAAATACCAGCAAATATTTTTTCACCCAATCTTCATGATACTTGGTGGCAATGATCGGTACAAAATTCCCACTTGACTCACCAAATTTTGTTCTTCTAGGTTGAAGCGTTCGTTTACAGTAGCAGTTTTTATATTTAGGTTTCCCTCTGTTCTCTCCTATACAGATAGATGAATTTGAACTCTAAATCCAACATGGTTTGTAGTAGCTCTTTGAAACTTGAAAAAATAAAGGAGTTCCTAGTTTTGTCTCTATGGTTTGTTTCCTCTTCAAGTAGCCCTACGCACAGACTGTGGAAAAGCACTTTCATTGGTGGGGTTGCCAAGCTTCTAAGAAATAACGAGTTCCCGAAATACCAGCAAATATTTTTTCACCCAATCTTGATGATACTTGGTGCTAATGATCAGTACACAAATCCCACTTGGCTCACCAAATTTTGTTCTTCTAGGTTGAAGCGTTCGTCTACAGTAGCAGTTTTTATATTTAGGTTTCCCTCTATTCTCTCCTATATAGATGGATGAATTTGGAACTCTAAATCCAACATGGTTTGTAGTAGCTCTTTGAAACTTGACAAAATAAAGGAATTCTCACTTTTGTCTCTATGGTTTGTTTCCTCTTCAAGTAGCCCTAGGCACAGACTGTGGAAAAGCACTTTCATTGAGAGGGGTTGCCAAGCTTCTAAGAAATAACGAGTTTCCGAAATACCAGCAAATATTTTTTCACCCAATCTTGATGATACTTGGTGGTAATGATCAGTACACAAATCCCACTTGGCTCACCAAATTTTGTTCTTCTAGGTTGAAGCGTTCGTCTACAGTAGCAGTTTTTATATTTAGGTTTCCCTCTGTTCTCTCCTATAAGATAGATGAATTTGGAACTCTAAATCCAACATGGTTTGTAGTAGCTCTTTGAAACTTGACAAAATAAAGGAGTTCTCAGTTTTGTCTCTATGGTTTGTTTCCTCTTCAAGTAGCCCTAGCACAGACTGTGGAAAAGCACTTTCATTGAGAGGGGTTGCCAAGCTTCTAAGAAATAACGAGTTTCCGAAATACCAGCAAATATTTTTTCACCCAATC